>NC_135239.1:204789756-205089756 GCF_051348905.1 Ranitomeya variabilis
GGCATAAAGAGAGGGCAAATATACACATAAAACTCCAACCACCGGAGAATGGGCTGGATGGGGGATTCTATCACAGAGCCCATACTATGGCCCAAAATTATAGCCACATCAGAGAAAGTGTCAGTGTGCAAACCCCACCAGTAAAGTGCCAGTGCATGAAGACATCAACTTCAATTGTAAAGTGATGGCATTTATGTCTGATTACATTACACATAGCAAACATACAAATAAGTGCACAGTATTAATGTAAGGTTCTATACATAAAAACACTTAATAGGATGCATAGACGTAGGAGTAATACTGACATAAAAGGGGGAAAACTGAGTTAATACATTGAGATGACGGGCCATGCTTATAGCGTATTCAGTGGTGGTCGGTCATTCCAGGGTCCCCAGCGCTTGTGGACTATAATGTAGAATTGATGCTTGAATGGATACATGAGTAATCATACACATGAACAACGATTAAAAACTGGAAACAAAACATAAAATAAAACCAGGGATCCATATATCAAAGGAAAGGGGCAAAACTCAATAGTTTAAATCTGCTGGCACCATAGTGTCAATGATGGAAATCCATTGGCGCTCTCTGTGTGAGGATGCGTTTAGTATCCCCGCCTGTATACAATCAATACCCCAGGTTGGGGTTGCAATTGTGGCGCTGTCTAAAATAGCGTGGGATCGTTTTCATTACTAGAATCGGTTACGTCGTGTGCACTGCAGCCATGATGTCTGGAACATGCCCCCGCGTCCTCGCACGCCGTTCCCTAGATGTTAATCCAATATATATTGTGCAGCGGGCATAGTATGTAACACATGACGCGCTGCACGTGATGTAATCTGATTCTGTACTATTTTTGACCGTTCGAAAATGTGAAAAATGTTGCCCGAGCATGATTTTTACATGATAGGCAGTCACTTCTGGGAAAGAAACCCGTCTTATGTTTGCCTGCATTAAAAGGATCACATAGTGACTATTGCAGAAGATGTCTGAAGTTTCTACTTCCTGCAGTCATGAGCGGTCGTTTCAGGGAGATTTTAGTAGTGTCGGGTCAGTCATTAATATAGTGCTCCAGAAATATTATATTAAGACAATTAGTCTTACACGTGACTCCCCAGGGGGCTGTGAGAACAAAAAAATGATATATTGCAAGTAGTGTGCTCCCACCTAGTGGTGGCTGCAGGTAGAATGAAGCGGTTTTAGTACAGGGCCTATACATCTGAATGTAGTGTGCTCCACCTAATGGTGGCTACAGGTAGAATGAAGCGGTTTTAGTACAGGGCCTATACATCTGAATGTAGTGTGCTCCACCTAATGGTGGCTACAGGTAGAATGAAGCGGTTTTAGTACAGGGCCTATACATCTGAATGTAGTGTGCTCCACCTAATGGTGGCTACAGGTAGAATGAAGCGGTTTTAGTACAGGGCCTATACATCTGAATGTAGTGTGCTCCACCTAATGGTGGCTACAGGTAGAATGAAGCGGTTTTAGTACAGGGCCTATACATCTGAATGTAGTGTGCTCCACCTAATGGTGGCTACAGGTAGAATGAAGCGGTTTTAGTACAGGGCCTATACATCTGAATGTAGTGTGCTCCACCTAATGGTGGCTACAGGTAGAATGAAGCGGTTTTAGTACAGGTCCTATAAATCTGAATGTAGTGTGCTCCACTAGTGGTGGCTGCAGGTAGAATGAAGCGGTTTTAGTACAGGTCCTATAAATCTGAATGTAGTGTGCTCCACCTAGTGGTGGCTGCAGGTAGAATGAAGCGGTTTTAGTACAGGTCCTATAAATCTGAATGTAGTGTGCTCCACCTAATGGTGGCTACAGGTAGAATGAAGCGGTTTTAGTACAGGGCCTATACATCTGAATGTAGTGTGCTCCACCTAATGGTGGCTACAGGTAGAATGAAGCGGTTTTAGTACAGGTCCTATAAATCTGAATGTAGTGTGCTCCACCTAGTGGTGGCTGCAGGTAGAATGAAGCGGTTTTAGTACAGGTCCTATAAATCTGAATGTAGTGTGCTCCACCTAGTGGTGGCTGCAGGTAGAATGAAGCGGTTTTAGTACAGGTCCTATAAATCTGAATGTAGTGTGCTCCACCTAATGGTGGCTACAGGTAGAATGAAGCGGTTTTAGTACAGGGCCTATACATCTGAATGTAGTGTGCTCCACCTAATGGTGGCTACAGGTAGAATGAAGCGGTTTTAGTACAGGTCCTATAAATCTGAATGTAGTGTGCTCCACCTAGTGGTGGCTGCAGGTAGAATGAAGCGGTTTTAGTACAGGTCCTATAAATCTGAATGTAGTGTGCTCCACCTAGTGGTGGCTGCAGATGGAATGAAGCGGTTTAAAATGGTTTAAAAAAAAAAATCCCACATAAGAGAACTTCGGTGTTTTATTAAAGGCATGTGGCCCAGTGACAGATTTTGCCTTGGCATACAGAAAGTTTTGGGATACACCGCCATGTACGGGGTAATGCAGCTTGTTTTGGGTTTTTTAAACTGCAGTAAATCCAATGGAGCTGCGTTATGATCACGGGTTAGTTATTCTGATTGTCATGTCAGAAACCGGTAGCCATAAGCTCATGTTATATGGAGATGTTTGTACTCCTTTAATATTCATATCATAACATTACACCGGTCATAACCATTGAATTAGATTAGCGCAGCCCATAATGTCGGCCTCCCCGCTCTGTGACCTGCCTCCATCTCTCCACATAATTGCTCCTTATGTCACTTTAGTAATGCTGAGTGACCTATATAAAACCTGCAGTGAGTAATCAGAGCGACTTCCCTCCTTCCACATCCACCGCCCCAGTCATACGCTCTAAAAATGGAAATCTGCTGTGGCGGGGGAGGGGAGAAAAAATGCCATTAGTAGATATCGCTGCGAGGTGGAAGAAGCGTGGCGCTGTATTATCCATCTGCCGCAGTCTGTGTTCCTCCATAGATTTACGTTGTGTTTTGCAGTGCCTGTGTGCTGTAAATACCATGGATGCCCCCGAGGTGTACACCAAATGCATCCATAGGCCTCTATTCACCCAACCTGCAATATAGGAAAACTCCGAGCAATGTCAGAATAAAGCGATGGCAAGGAGACCGCAAATTCTGCCGCAGAAAATTGGCGGCATAAATCAGCGTGGATTTTTTTTCCCCGAGGATTTTTTTTTATTTCTGTGGATTTTAGCTTTTATAGGTCAATGGATAAATTGTAACCAGAATCTGCAAACTCAACAATTTACATGGTCTAGGTTATCAGTATAGCAGTTGCACACCCGTCACCCCCACTGATCAGCTCTTTTGGTGTCCCACAGCTGATGAAAGTACAGTGTACAAAGCCAGAATAGCACAGCTCCGCACACTGTGTAGTGGTCATACGAAGGTACTGCAGCCAAGCTCCCATTCACTTCAATAGGAACTGAACTGCAGTACCCACAAGTGACCACTATACAGTATTAGGCGCTGTGGTTCATTTATTCCTGGATCTTGGACTTTAAAGCTGCATTCTCAGACTTATGTTCAGTTCACTTGTCTGTTTTAATGTCGTGTTATTTTCCTGCAGTGTGGCCTGTGAGACTGAGACCTGCTGTTGCTGCAGCTGAGGAGTTAAAATTCAGTTATCCAGGAGATGGAGTGAGAGTGACACACGGGTTATGGAGAGGAGGGACAGTATGCCCTGATAGAGGGTGCCACCCCAGAGGGGCAATATGAGCTGGGCAAGGAGGGTGGCTGCTTGCTGCCGGAAGTAGCTGTTACAGCCACATTGAGACTGTATGTATGTACATTTACACACACACACACACACACACACACACTGTGGAAAAGTCTTAGGCAGTGTAGCAAAGCCAGGTAGGACTGGGTTAAATCCTAGCACTGCTGGTCTTGGATGCACCCGATAAGCTTTGATTAAGAACCAGTAGTGCCTGTGGTCACTAGGTGTGTCTGCTGAATGGTGAGCAGAGTTGAGTGTGCTGCTGGTGAGTGACCAGCCAAAATGTGAGCTATAGCTGGTAGACATATGCCAGGGCTTTACTCTGGATGGAGACTGCATGGGTCAGCTAGGAAAGCTGAGCAGTCTGTGTGTTCGAGCTGCAGAGAACAGTTTGAAACCTGCAGCCTGTTCAGTGTGACTTGTTCCCGGAGATGAATACTTCTGTTTGGGGCTGAAAGTGGTTGGACCTCAGGCTGAAGGGGATACCGAGACTGGTAGGATGACAGTTCCTGGGACAGACGCCTTCAGATGTCTGGGCTGTCACGCAGTAGTCGGTAAGCATGGGTGTGGATTGGCACAAAAGGGGCATTTTTAGGGCACATCCTGAAATTTCCATAATTTTTGGAGCTGCCTAGAGGGGTCCTTCTCATTGGTGCTTGTTTGTTCACAGGTGTGTTTCTTATTCCGTACTTGCTGATCGTTTTTGTCGGAGGCATTCCAGTGTTCTTCTTGGAAATCGCTTTGGGTCAGTTCATGAAGCAGGGAGGAATTGCAGCGTGGAACATCGCCCCGCTTTTTAAAGGTAATCGAAAAAGTGGAGAGAACAGATGGTCGGATATCTATACTATAGGCAAGCGGAGAATTGGGGGGGGGGTGCAGAGGTAGCGGGTACAGCTGGGTCCTAGTGCCTGAGGGGACACACAATGCTCTGTTATTTCTGCAGGTCTTGGTTTTGCTTCGATGGTGATCGTGTTCTTCTGTAACACCTACTATATTATGATCCTGGTCTGGGGCCTCTACTATCTAGTGCACTCATTCACCAACACCCTGCCCTGGGCCACCTGTGGACATCCGTGGAATACAAAGGAGTGTACTGAAGTCTTCCTAGTGGATCAATGCTCCAACGAGACTACAACAAATGGCACCAATTTCAGCATCATGTACAACATCAGCTGTGATGCTCTCCTGAACAAGCGCTCTCCTGTCATCGAGTTCTGGGAGTAAGTATGGGAGCAGTTATATTCTTGTAGATGGGGGGCAGTACTATAGTAGTTATATTCTTGTGCATAGTGGCAGTATTATAGTAGTTATATTCTTGTACATAGGGGCAGTATTATAGTAGTTATATTCTTGTACATAGGGGGCAGTATTATAGTAGTTATATTCTTGTACATAGGGGCAGTATTATAGTAGTTATATTCTTGTACATAGGGGCAGTATTATAGTAGTTATATTCTTGTACATAGGGGCAGTATTATAGTAGTTATATTCTTGTACATAGGGGCAGTATTATAGTAGTTATATTCTTGTACATAGGAGCAGTACTATAGTAGTTATATTCTTGTGCATAGTGGCAGTATTATAGTAGTTATATTCTTGTACATAGGAGCAGTATTATAGTAGTTATATTCTTGTACATAGGAGCAGTATTATAGTTAGATTCTATATTACCATATTCCAACAACTTGTAAAATAGTTATCTGCTGCATGGTATATAGCAAATTAAAAATGGAACTGGCAAACCCTTTAAAAACTGGTCTTGCAGCCCCACAGCAAGGTAAAGCTGCTTTTGGTGCACACACCAACCTAAGCTAAACTTCCCTATTTCTTACGCTCTCTAACTCACTGTTTGCTCATCAAGTGGGCGGTTTTTCATGAACATTCTGCCAGCACTTTAGGAGTTGGAAATTCTTTTCCCTCACTTCCCAGCATGCATTGCTCCGCTTTCTCTAGTGACAGAGACCTGCCCATACGCTTGGTATTAAGGTGCAGTCAGTTATGTACATCCCCAAACAGTAAAATACCACATTTATCTCTGCTGCTTCTGTATTACTTGTGTCACATTTATAATCATGGAGCTCATCTCTCATCCGTCTTATACGCTGGTCTCTTCGGCAGGAATAAGGTGCTGCAGATCTCCAGTGGTCTCGATAAGCCGGGCCAGTTGAACTGGCAGATGATACTATGCCTGCTGGCTACCTGGATCATTGTCTATTTCTGCATCTGGAAGGGAGTAAAATCCACAGGAAAGGTAAGGAGTGGGCGAAGATCACAGGGATGCCCCTGTAAAGTCTCTGCTCGTAAAGACTAAAGGGTCAAATACGACCCCCTCCGTGTACTATTCACCCCTAGAAACAATCCATGTGCAATGGAAGTTTCTTGCACCTGTATAGGAGCCCCATCACACCATAGATTTTAAACCTTATATTCACTTAGGCCAAGTTCTTGGAAACAAAGAACATTATAAAACTGCAGAAATGAGCCGTTAATACAATTAGGGCAGCATTTGTCATAATTAGGTTAGAAATTCTTTTTTTTTTTATGTGACATTCTATAGAAAAACAGCAAAAAGCTGTGGAGATGGGGGAAGGGCATCGACGCCGCCGAGCTGCTTTAATGTATGATTGTTTATTGGATGTTTTTTGCCGCACCGGTCCCTGTTTTGGAGTGATATCGGGCTGGCACCTCATCATCATGACGGCTACAGCCTGATAAGCTATCACCCCGTAATGAAGTCCCCTCCCTCACTGCTCCCGCTTGTCCCCGAGGGGACAATTGGCGGCTCTTGGTGCTGATTGTCATGTGGGTCACGAGTCTTCCTCTTCTCCTTCCCACACGGCTGATTGCACAGGACAGGAGGATTAATCAGAAAGCCTCAGTGTAATCTCTGCAGCCTCCCTCCAATACTAATGGGTTTAGGGATAGGGCGGCAAACCTAGGATCGGAGACTGGGATCGATGGGATGAATGGTGTAAGGCTGCAACAGGTGATATTTAAAGGGCAATGACACTCGGGTGGCTATGGGTGCCTGATGTCAGATCGGGCAGCGGAGCCAATCCCTTTAAGGGCTCATGCATGTAGTGAAGTTATCTGCGGAGACCCAGTCCCTATGGATTTGACCTGTGGATGCTTCATGTGCCTCCTTACACATCCTCCTATATTCTCCCCTAGAGTCAGACTTGTAGAAAATGCATGTGCCGTCATATGGTGCCAATGTAGAGCACCATAATCTTTACTAGAAACAATGCCATCTTGTAAAATAAGATGCCCCATAATGGACTGCGGGTCTGTAGCGCATGTGCCGCTTAGCAGGGTACGTGCTCTGAGCTTTGCCATAGTGGGTGTATTGCTATTAAAAATAAGGGAAAACCAGAACAATCACCCACCTGTGGCACAAGCCAACTGTAGGGTTATAATCTGTAATGCATCCCCCCTTATGTTGCAGGTGGTCTACTTCACAGCTCTCTTCCCGTACGTAGTGCTGATTGTTCTCTTGGCTCATGGAGTCACTCTGCCGGGGGCGTTGGACGGCATTGTCTACTATCTAAAACCTAACTGGTCTAAGCTTGCAGAAGCGCAGGTGAGAAATACTGACTCCACAAGCAGAATAGTGAGTGCAGCTCTGGAGTATAATACAGGATGTAACTCCGGATCAGTAATGTAATGTATGTACACAGTGACTGCACCAGCAGAATAGTGAGTGCAGCTCTGGAGTATAATACAGAATATAACTCAGGATCAGAAATGTAATGTATGTACACAGTGACTGCACCAGCAGAATAGTGAGTGCAGCTCTGGAGTATAATACAGGATGTAACTCAGGATCAGTAATGTAATGTATGTACACAGTGACTGCACCAGCAGAATAGTGAGTGCAGCTCTGGAGTATAATACAGAATATAACTCAGGATCAGAAATGTATGTACACAGTGACTGCACCAGCAGAGTAGTGAGTGCAGCTCTGGAGTATAATACAGGATGTAACTCAGGATCAGTAATGTAATGTATGTACACAGTGACTGCACCAGCAGAATAGTGAGTGCAGCTCTGGAGTATAATACAGGATGTAACTCAGGATCAGAAATGTATGTACACAGTGACTGCACCAGCAGAGTAGTGAGTGCAGCTCTGGAGTATAATACAGGATGTAACTCAGGATCAGTAATGTATGTACACAGTGACTGCGCCAGCAGAATAGTGAGTGCAGCTCTGGAGAAAAATACTGGATGTTTTGGTACAGCAGAGTCAGTTTTGGAGAATGGCAAACTGGGCACTTAGTACAAGGCTCCCATCTCTGAGGAGGCCATCAAGGACATGAAAACAAATACATTTTATTGGATACTGTATATTATTTGGGGACTCAATGGCGGTATTGTGTGGGCACTGTCAAGATAAACTTTTACTTAATTTTAATGAAAAACAGACTCCGCAATGTAGAATTAGGAGATTTTTTTTTTTGTCAAAATGGGAGCTGTAGTTCTACTGCAGAGAAATCCTGCGTACCTTGTGTCTGCTGCGTCCCCTGCCGCGGGCTCATGTCTGCTCCAATTTATCCAGATTCACCGCAGACTCGCTGTCTTTTTCCTCCAGGTATGGATTGATGCTGGGACACAGATCTTCTTCTCCTACGCTATCGGTTTAGGGGCATTAACCGCTCTAGGCAGCTACAACAGATTTCACAATAATTGCTACAGGTGAGCGATGCCCCCAACATGGAGCAGACGTCACACTCAGTGTTCCTATGGGGAATATCTTATGTGACAAGTCCCCGCTGACCAGACACATAGCTCTCTATTTATATGGAGCGTATCCTAAAGTCCGGAGTCAGGACACTATGACCTTCAGACACATTCCCTGTGTCGCGTCCTTCTCCACTCCTCTAGCCATAAATTTGGCGTCTATAAAATTGAAGGTGATAAATGCTCTGCGCACACGTGGCCCAGAAAAAACTGCTATATTCTTGCTGCTATGCACAAAATATAACTGCTAGAATACTGCCCTTATGTACAAGAATAGAACTAGTATAATACTGCCCCTATGTACAAGACTATAACTACTATAATACTGCCCCCTATGTACAAGAATAGAACTACTATAATACGGCCCCTATGTACAAGAATATAACTACTATAATACTGCCCCTATGTACAAGAATATAACTACTATAATACTGCCCCTATGTACAAGAATATAACTACTATAATACTGCCCCTATGTACAAGAATATAACTACTATAATACTGCCCCTATATACAGGAATATAACTACTATAATACTCCCCCTATGTACAAGAAGATATATACTATAATACTGCTCCCTATGTACAGGAATATAACTACTATAATACTGCCCCTATATACAAGAATATAACTACGGTACTATAATACTGCCCCTATGTACAAGAATATAACTACTATAATACTGCCCCTATGTACAAGAATATAACTACTATAATACTGCCTCTATGTACAAGAATATAACTACTATAATACTCCTCCTATGTACAAGAATATAACTACTATAATACTGCCCCTATATACAGGAATATAACTACTATAATACTGCCTCTATGTACAAGAATATAACTACTATAATACTGCCCCCTATGTACAAGAATATAACTACTATAATACCGCCCCTATGTACAAGAATATAACTACTATAATACTGCCTCTATGTACAAGAATATAACTACTATAATACTGCCCCTATGTACAAGAATATAACTACTATAATACTGCCCCTATATACAGGAATATAACTACTATAATACTCCCCCTATGTACAAGAACATATCTACTATAATACTGCCCATCCTGATTGTGGTTACTGATGTGTCTTCCTTCAGGGACGCTTATATTCTGGCTGCTATAAACAGCACTACGAGTTTCTTTGCTGGCTTTGTGGTTTTCTCTGTCCTGGGGTTCATGGCATCAGAGCAGGGAGTTGACATATCGAAGGTTGCCGAGTCTGGTGAGTACACTGCAATCTGGTCACTGGTGGATCTCGCATGTAAGGATAATTTTTCTCAGTGATTATAAATTGTGAGCAAAAATATTTTTCTTCTCTCGAATGCTCCATTCACTACCAAAGACCAGATCAGGGTTCTGTTGGTTTCTTGTGACCATTGTGCGTTGCCGCAGCGCTGTTCAGTGACGGGTTGCGTTGTGCCGTCTAATGCGCTGACTCTTTGACTTGCCGCACACAGGTCCCGGATTGGCCTTTATTGCATATCCAAAGGCTGTGACTTTGATGCCATTTGCTCCGATCTGGGCAGCCCTTTTCTTCTTTATGCTCCTGGTCCTTGGTCTTGACAGTCAGGTAATCCCAAAGGATTCTAGGTAAATGTCTTAAAGGGATGTAGTTAAGGTAACACATAATCTTTAAAAATCGTAAAATGTTGTTTTTGGTTTGGGGCCGGATTTCCCATGGAAAGCTAATTTGTCCAACATTGGAACTGACCCATCCTGAGGTTATTGCCCACATGGCCAATTGGGCCAAACAAAATCCCAAAACGTAACTTTCCCAACAAATTTCTCTGTTGGCTTCTTAATATATCCTTTTTAGTCCTTGGGAGCCACCATTCTACTTAATTTTTTGATATTTACCTATGTTGACCTTGTCTCGCAGGGTCAGCGGCCATGACATGGGAAATCCGGCCCTGATCCTTTTTTTGCTAGTTGTAATAATTCGATGTCTTTATTATTGGGATGCTCTGGTCGTATTTTGGCACCCAGGAGCAATGTCTTGTTTTTGTCGTGATATCTCCAAGTGCAAAGCAGGACCTGCCCTCCAGTCCCAACAGGACAGCTGTCCCCTCGTCATCACCTTCCTCTTCTCTTACTTGGGCCCGAGACAGGGAACAGGTTGGACACTGGCACCTTCAGGGCAGAGGCAAACAGGGCAGAGGTGGAGGTGAAAAACGGGAGGAAGCCGAGTTGGCCAATGGTGTGCAGGGTATGGGCAAAGGGGTGTCAGATGACCTTAGTATGTTCAGCTTTGTCTTGGCATGCGTCTTGCACCTCATCTTACTTGCTTATTCCTGTTCTGTTTCTGAACAGTTTGTGGGGGTCGAGGGATTCATTACCGGGATCCTGGATTTATTTCCTCAACCAATTAATGGCTTTGTGCGCAGGGAGGTCACAGCTGCACTCTGCTGCCTTCTATGCTTCATAATTGACCTTTCCATGGTGACCGAGGTAAGAAATAATCAGCACAGCTCTGCTATTCCAGGTGTAAAAATATGTCAAAACTACCAAGCCCCACCCACATCTTGCAGTTTTCAGTTCTGCAGGGGCTGGACCAAGTGGAAAGCCTGCCTCTGGGGAACCATAAGTGATCCAAATTATGCTATGATCAGCCTATTACATGTTCTCTGGGTTTAGTTACGACTAGTCATGGGCGAACCCGAACAGTAAAGTTCGGGGTCTATACCGGACATCTAGTGTCTGTGCACGGACCCTGAACAAAGACTTACAGAAGTCTGTTGTACTGTTTAGGTTCGGCAACCCGAACAAATCTTGTTGAAAGGCTGCAGCCCCCAACTGTCTGGTTTATCTTGGTTGGTTATCAAAAATAGAGCGTCCTTCACTACACTTTTATTTTCCGCCATTATTTAAATAAATAAGAAAAACTGCTTGGGGTTCCTCTATTTTTGATAACCAGCCAAGGTAAAGAAGACAGCTGGGGGCTGGTATTCTAAGGATAGGAAGGTCCATGGATATTTGGCCCTCTACAGCCTAAAAATGGCTCGCGTCCGCCCCATTAAGTGCGCCAATGCTGGCACTTTGGCTCTTCCCGCTTGCCCTGGTGCTTTGGCAAGCAGGTTAACATTATGGGGTTGCTGTCAGCTGTGTAATGTCTGCTGACTTCAAAACCAGAGGTTAGTAATGGAGAGGCACCCCCATTGCTACCCATGCAGTCATAGTAATAAACAGAGAAAAGTCCTTTAATTGTACAAACTGCTTCCCAATTCTTTTACCCATTTGTTATATATATATATATATATATATATATATATATATATATATATATATATATATATATATATATATATATATTTAATCCAAAACTGCTACTTTGGGATGCAGTGCTGAGCGGTGACATCAGTAATGTGACCGCTCAGCACGACAGCCAGAATACAAGGGCCGTAACGTGTGAATGTGGCTGCTGCAACGAGCGCTGAAGTCAGTAAGGTTATCGCAGTTCATTGGCTGTGAACTGCAGTAACCTGCGGCGAGCTCTGACGTCAGTAAGGTTATCGCAGTTCATTGGCTGTGAACTGCGGTAACCTTACTGATGTCTACGATCGCAGTTCATTGGCTGTGAACTGCGGTAACCTTACTGATGTCTACGATCGCAGTTCATTTGCTGTGAACTGCGGTAACCTTACTGACGTCAGCGATCGCAGTTCATTGGCTGTGGACTGTGGTAACCTTACTGACCGTAGCGCATGAATTTGTACGGTTGACAGAGTATGTGACCCTGAACATCCATGGATCTGCCCATCCCTGGTTACGACACCTTTTAGCTTCATCAATGACCATGATCTGGCAAGTCCCTTCTGGGAAAAGTAGATCGTTTATCCTAAAAAGTCCAATGTGGTTTCTCCCTTTAGGGCGGGATGTACGTCTTCCAACTTTTCGACTACTATTCCGCGAGTGGCATCACGTTGCTGTGGCAAGCTTTCTGGGAGTGTGTGGTTATTGCATGGGTTTATGGTAAGAGATATATTTGATTAAGTAAAAAGTTCTTGCAGCAGCCTGCAGGAGTGAGCAATTTGTGGTTTAATAAGGGAAACCATCGGCAAGCTGCTAATCAACCTGCTGTTCTGTTATGTCTCTCTATTTAGTACTTCATATAATATCACCCTACAGTCCGTGGGCTGTGGGCCTGATAAGATATTTAAAGGGGTTGTCTATGGGCCCTGTCCGATAATGCAGGATAGCCCTATTCGCTTGAATCCTCTAATACCAGGCACTGACCTCCTCAACAGGTTCCTGAAAAGGCAGATCTTTCCTTTATTTACCTTTTTTCCTAATCCTTAAACTCTCCTTTATTCTCCCCTGGACCACACAAATCACTATAACATTTTTCAGTAACATCTGAACTACTTGCTGATGGTTTCCATATAACAAAAGACAAATTGAGAAGTGAATTTGAAATAAATAAAAATGGCATGAATCTAATTAACCAATTATACAAAGATGTTTTGTTTCAATTTTATTTACGCTATAGTTTTTTTTTGTAAGCCCATATAATGAAAAAATGGCCATATGGTCGTATGTACCTACTACCAATTGATTGTGGTCTTATCACACACAGTAAACTACGATCATAGAGTCACAGGCCATTAACTTATTGTCCAACAGTGGAAAATAAGAAGTATCGGACTATAATTTTCTATGAATTAATCTGACATTTGTGACCATTATTAGTTCATGAGACTAATTAGTACCATCTGGGGCATTAGAATTTTGCATATAATTAGTTTCTGCTGTTCGCTCTTCTATAGTATTACTGTACCGCTATTATACAACATTGTCGTAAGTTCCCCAGAGTTCAGCGGAACCAATAATCACCGTGATACAAAGTATAGCGGTATTCTATCGCCATCTGCTGGTGTTATGTGGCAGAACACATGAAGTAATTTATACGTTAAGAAAAACAAAAAGTTGACAAGTTATACTGAAATACGAGGCTTGATCATACTACCACGGGTCAAAAGCTCTCCCGCATAAAGAATGTGTACAATAATACTGCCCTCTGTTGAAGAATATATCTGCTTATAATTAGAGATGGGCAAACCCGAACAATAGAATTATTCTTACCGTTAATTCGGTTTCTAGGAACCTTCCACGACGGCATATGGAGGTTGCCTCTTTGCCCTAATGGGGAACAGGAAATGGAGAGGTTAAAAGGCCCTCCCACCTCCCTCTCACCAGTGACTTATAACTGAAAACCATAGCACCGGTTTACCTTGAATCCCAGATTTAAATCCAGGAGTATAGGGAGGGAACTAGCGCCGTCGTGGAAGGTTCCTAGAAACCGAATTAACGGTAAGAATAATTCTATTTTCTCTAGTCACCTTCCACGACGGCATATGGAGGAATACCAACTGATTGGCGCTAGGGAGGGACAACGGCCTGGAGTACTTTCCGGCCGAAGGCTAAATCCTTGTTGGGCATTACATCCAATCTGTAATGCCTGGAGAAAGTATGCAATGAAGACCATGTGGCTGCCCTGCAGATTTGCTCCGCTGATGCACCTGCTCTTTCTGCCCAGGAGACTGAGGTTGATCT
Source organism: Ranitomeya variabilis (assembly GCF_051348905.1). NCBI lineage: Eukaryota > Metazoa > Chordata > Amphibia > Anura > Dendrobatidae > Ranitomeya > Ranitomeya variabilis. The sequence goes on from NC_135239.1 coordinate 204,803,771, forward strand.
AGTCGAATGAGCCTTGATTCCCACTGGAGGAGTTTTGTCTTGAGCAAGGTATGCTTCCGCTATTGCTTTCTTTATCCAGTTGGCAATAGTACTTTTGGCTACCTTTTTTCCCTTATTTTGTCCTGATGGATGGATAAATAGATTGTGGTCAATTCTGTAAGAACTGGTTTGTTCTAAGTAAAACAATACAGTGCGCCTGACATCCAGCATATGGAATCTCTCTTCTTTGGAATTTGCAGGATTTTGGCAAAAAGAAGGTAGAATAATTTCCTGGGAGCGGTGGAAGTCCGATACGACCTTTGGAAGAAAGGAAGGGTCTAGGCGCAGTACTATAGAGTCATCTCGAATGGTTAGGTATGGTTCTCTTATTGAGAGAGCTTGTAATTCTTCCACCCTCCTTGCTGATGTAATAGCCACTAGAAAAATTGTTTTGTAGATTAAGTTTTTCTGGGAGCAGGAGGATAATGGTTCGAAGGGGGGACCTGTAAGCCCCTGTAATACTAGGTTGAGATCCCACAGTGGTACTGTTATTTGCTTCTTAGGGTTCATTCTGGAAGCTGATATCATGAATCTCTTGATCCAGCGATGATTTGCCAGATCCTGATCAAATATTGAACTGAGGGCGGACACCTGGACTTTTAAGGTGCTAGGCCTGAGGCCTATTTCTAAGCCCTTTTGCAAAAAGTCTAGAATTTTTGAAATATTCGGGTTGAAGGGATCCGGCACCTCAGGAAGACAGAAGGATGAGAATTTCTTCCAGATTTTATTATATATTGCAATGGTTACAGGTTTCCTAGATTTTTGAAGTGTGGAAACCACTGCTTCTGATAGTCCTCTGGCTCTTAATATTTGGGCTTCAGTAGCCATGCCGCCAGATTCCACTTGTGGGCATCTAGGAGATGGATTGGTCCTTGAGAAAGAAGGTCTTCTTCTATCGGAAAGTGGAGCGGCCCATCCACCTGAAGGTCCACTATCAGGTTGTACCAACTCCTCTTGGGCCACAGTGGAGCTACCAATATGGTAGGCGTTTGTTCTTCTCGCACTTTCTGTAAGACTTTCGCCAGTATTGGGATTGGTGGAAACGCATAAGCCAGCCGAAAATTCCACTTCTGGACCAGTGCATCCACTCCTTTGGAGCCGTCCCTGGGGTTCAGAGAGAAGAATGCTTCGACTTTCGCATTTCGGCTGGATGCAAAGAGGTCGATTTCTGGGAGACCCCATTTGTTCACCAGCATCTCGAAGCTTCGGTTGCTCAGGCACCATTCCCCCGGATGTATGTCTTGGCGACTTAGATAGTCTGCCTGAATGTTGGACGAGCCTTTCAGGTGAACCGCTGTCAGAGATAAGAGATGTCTTTCTGCCCAGGAGCATATCCGGGCAGATATATTCTTCAGGGAATTGTTTTTTGAACTGCCCTGATGTCTGATGTGGGCCACCGTGGTCACATTGTCCGAATATATCCGAACGTGATGTCCCTTGATCAGATGACCTCCTACTAGTAGGGCTTCTTCTACAGCTTTTAGCTCTCTGTAGTTGGAAGATTTCTTGCTTGTTGACTGGTCCCAGAGACCTTGGAAAGGGGTGTGATTTATCATGGCCCCCCAGCCTCTCTGGCTGGCGTCCGTTGTTACTGTGGTCAGTGGGACTTGCGTCCAGCTGACCCCTTTTTGTAAATTTTTTGGGGACATCCACCATGCCAGGGAGGCCTTGACACGACCTGGTGTGTACAATCTCTTGTTTAAAGAACTGGGATGACCGTCCCAATTCTGCAAGATATGTGCCTGAAGAATTCTGGAATGGGCCTGGGCCCATGGTACCGATTGAAAGCAGGCTGTCATCGAGCCTACAAGAGACATGCCTTCTCTGATTGTAGGGGATCTGGCTCTAGCAGACGCCCTCTCTGCACAGCGAATTTGAGGTATTGGCGATGTCTCTGGTGAATGGGGATGTGAAAGTAGGCATCTTTCAGATCGAGAGTGGCCATGAAGGAGTGTGGACCTATCAAGGGGATGGCATTCTTCACTGATTCCATCTTGAATCTTCGGTACTTTATATGCCGATTGAGATTCTTTAGATTTATAATGACACGGGACTCGCCCGATGGCTTGGGAACCAGAAATAAGCGAGAGTAGTGGCCGCGATCCCTCTCCGATTCTGGTATCTGGGATATCGCACCTGACATCTTTAAGGCTCTGAGACCGTACGCCAAATTTGACTGATCTTTCAGGGAGGGTAGGGAGGTGACTTTTAGACCCCGTGGGGGGGAGGAAATGAATTCTATTAGGAGACCCTCTTTGATGACATTGAGGATCCAGGGGCAAGAGGTGATGTTTTGCCACTGGGAGTAAAATTTTGAAAGTCTCCCCCCCACTGGATCGAAGTCACCGTTTCTCCTGTTGAGACTGCTGCTGCTGTTGTTGAGGGATGAGGATGTTTCTCCCCCCTCCCTTCGGGTAACTCCACCTCCCGGACTTGCCTTTCCCTCTCTGAGAGGTTTGGGCCTGAAAGGGACGAAAAAACTTCTTTTTGGGAGTTTTTTGTTCTGGGAGGGCTTTCTTTTTATCGGTTGCTTTCTCCAAGATGTCATCAAGAGAAGGCCCGAAGACGTAGTTACCTTTAAATGGTATGGCGCATAACTTGGCTTTGGAGGTGATATCACCAGACCACATTTTTAACCACAGCGCCCTTCTGGCCGAGTTAGTCTGTACTAACGACCTTGCAGCAATTCTGATAGTTTCCATCGAAGAATCTGCTAGGAAACCCGTGGCTCTGAGACTAGGAAGGGAGTCTAATAATTCAGCTCTTGAAGTGCCCTGGGATATGCGAGACTCCAGTTCACCTATCCAGCGGAATAGAGCTCTAGCCACGCATGTTGATGCGATATTAGCTTTGAGGGCTACCGAGGAGGTCTCCCATGATTTCTTTAATAGACTCTCAATCTTCCTGTCCATCGGATCCTTTAATTGCGACGAGTCTTCAAATGGAAGAGCCGTTCTTTTAGCCACTCTTGCCACCTGAGAGTCAACTTTAGGGACATCCCATTTGGTCATTTCGCCTTCTAAGGGGAATCTACGCTTCATCTCGGATGGAGTACTGAGGCGTTTTTCAGGTAATTCCCACTCTTGGTCAATCATATCAGAAATATTCTGGTGGATTGGAAACCCCACCCGTTTACCCTTAGTTATGCCACCAAACATCTGGTCCTGTATGGACTGTGGTTCTGGCTCCTCCTCCAGCCCCATAGTACTGCGTACTGCGGCTACTAAGTCCTCAATCCAGTCAGAAGAAAAGAGATATTTTCTGGCCTCAGATGAAATAGAGGATGCAGATTCCTCCTGACGACCTGAGGATGAGGCATAAGAGAGGTCTGACTCAGATTCAGAATCCTCTTCCTGGATCTTCCTTTTTTTGGCTGGAGAGTGCGGAGGGGGTGGCGGAGGGGTTGGAGGGGTAAAGGCTGCTAGGGAGGATTGCACCTCTTGCTTGACCAGGGACCGGATTTCCTCTAGCAAAGAAGGTTGCTCTGCCCTGACAACTTTGTCAGTACAGGTCCTGCAGAGTTTTTTCTCCCATGAAGGTGGCAGCTTAATATTACAGATGGCACACTTCTTTTTAACAGTAGTTTTGGGGGTAGACCTTTCTCCCTGCAATGAGAGGGGAGAGAGAGAGTGACCAAGGATACCCCAAATTACTATCTAAGGACCCCTGTCCCTGCGGCACTTACTGTGGCAGGGGCAGCGCTGGGCTCTGCAAGCGCAGGGCAGGTAACGCTCTCCATGACAGGAACAGTCTTACCTGCGACGTTTTCTGGCAGGTTTTATACACAGTGGTATGCACCTGCCCCCAGCGATGTGGATACACCTCTTCCCCTCCATGGTCCAGCGTGGAGGACGCCGTCCTGCACGAGACACCGCCGGCGGAAGTGCCTCCAGGGAGCGCAGAAAGGACCGGAAGTGACGCGCGCGATCACTTCCGGGTTGCCAGCAGCGTGTTGGAGGGGAAGAGACCGGAGAGCTCCAGGAGGACTCCGGTCAGGAAACACTAGCCTGCTTTGCCCTCACGGGGGCGCGGGAAGGCTAGGCACAGGTCCCGAGGACACCGCAGCGTGGTGCGACGGGAGCAGCATAAGAGGGGAGGTAAGATACGACCCCATGCTGCCCGGTTACACACAAGCCGACGCTTGTTAGATGCAGCAGTCACCGGCCACCACTGCATATGAAGTAAACCTCTCCTGTCCCATGGGGAACAGGAAAAGACACTGGTGAGAGGGAGGTGGGAGGGCCTTTTAACCTCTCCATTTCCTGTTCCCCATTAGGGCAAAGAGGCAACCTCCATATGCCGTCGTGGAAGGTGACTAGAGAAAGTAAAGTTCAGCGTCCGTACCGAACACCTACTGTTCGGTCACGGATATCAAACACTGACTTCACTAGCATGTTTGGGTTCAGCCCCCCGAACACCGGGTGTTTGTCGCACTGTCATGTGCATAACAGGACGCCAAACACTGCTTTTGATTGGCAGTAAAATCATCACCGCCAGTCAAAAAAAAAAAGACGGCGTGGGGTTTCCCCCCTGTTTTTGACAACCAGCCAAGCTAAAGCTGGCAGCTGGGGGCTGGTATTCTCAGGCTGGTAAGGGGCCATGGATATTGCCCGCCCAGCCTAAAAATAGCTGCCTAGATAAGACACATCTATTAGATACACCAATTCTGGCGCTTTGTCCAGCTCCTCCCACTTGCCCTGTAGCAGTGGCAAGTTGAGTTCATATTTGTGGAGTTGATGACACCTTTGTATTGTCTGGTGACATCAAGCCCACGGATTAGTAATGGAGAGACGTCTATAAGAGACCTATCCATTACTAATCCTATAGTTATATGGTAAATAAAGACACAGCCAGAATAAAGTACTTTATTAGATGTTTGGGCCCCCCCATTCAAGTGAATTGGGTTCTAGTCCAGGTACTTATCTGGTGCCCAAACCCGAACTTTTTGAAACTATTTGGCTGAACCCGCCAGACCTGAACATCCAGTTGTCCACCCATCTCTACTTAAAATCTTGTACATAGGGGGTAATATTATAGTAGCTATATTTTTGTTCATAGGGAGGTGGTAGTATTATAGTAGTTATATTCCTGTACATAGGGGGTAGTATTATAATTATTATAATACTACCCCCTATGTACAAGAATATAACTACTGTAATACTCCCCTTTTGTACATGATTATAACTGCTATAATACTGCCCCTATGTACAAGAATATAACTACTATAATACTGCCCCTATGTACAAGAATATAACTACTATAATACTGCTTCCATCTACAAGAATATAACTACTATAATACTGCTCCTATGTACAAGAATATAACTACTATAATACTGCCCCCTATGTACAAGAATATAACTACTATAATACTGCTCCTATGTACAAGAATATAACTACTATAATACTGCCCCTATGTACAAGAATATAACTACTATAATACTGCTCCTATGTACAAGAATATAACTACTATAATACTGCCCCCTATGTACAAGAATATAACTACTATAATACTGCTCCTATGTACAAGAATATAACTACTATAATACTGCCCCTATGTACAAGACTATAACTACTATAATACTGCTCCTATGTACAAGAATATAACTACTATAATACTGCCCCTATGAACAAGAATATAACTACTATAATACTGCCCCTATGGACAAGAATATAACTACTATAATACTGCTCCTATGTACAAGAATATAACTACTATAATACTGCCCCTATGAACAAGAATATAACTACTATAATACTGCTCCTATGTACAAGAATATAACTACTATAATACTGCCCCTATGAACAAGAATATAACTACTATAATACTGCCCCTATGGACAAGAATATAACTACTATAATACTGCCCCTATGGACAAGAATATAACTACTATAATACTGCTCCTATGTACAAGAATATAACTACTATAATACTGCTTCCATCTACAAGAATATAACTACTATAATACTGCTTCCATCTACAAGAATATAACTACTATAATACTGCTCTTATGTACAAAAATATAACTACTATAATACTCCCCTTTTGTACACGATTATAACTGCTATAATACTGCTCCTATGTACAAGAATATAACTGCTATAATACTGCCACTATGTACAAGAATATAACTACTATAATACTGCCCCTATGTACAAGAATATAACTACTATAATACTGCTCCTATGTACAAGAATATAACTACTATAATACTGCCCCCTATGTACAAGAATATAACTACTATAATACTGCTCCTATGTACAAGAATATAACTACTATAATACTGCTCCTATGTACAAGAATATAACTACTATAATACTGCTCCTATGTACAAGAATATAACTACTATAATACTGCCCCTATGTGTAAGAATATAACTACTATAATACTGCTCCTATGTACAAGAATATAACTGCTATAATACTGCTCCTATGTACAAGAATATAACTACTATAATACTGCTCCTGCTCCTATGTACAAGAATATAAGTACTATAATACTGCCCCCTATGTACAAGAATATACCTACTATAATACTGCCCCTATGTACAAGAATATAACTACTATAATACTGCTGCTATGTACAAGAATATAACCACTATAATACTGCCCCCTATGTACAAGAATATAGCTACTATAATACTGCTTCTATGTACAAGAATATAACTACTATAATACTGCTGCTATGTACAAGAATATAACCACTATAATACTGCCCCCTATGTACAAGAATATAGCTACTATAATACTGCTCCTATGTACAAGAATATAACTACTATAATACTGCTGCTATGTACAAGAATATAACTACTATAATACTGCCCCTATGTACAAGAATATAACTACTATAATACTGCCCCTATGTACAAGAATATACCCCTTGTTACCCCTTGAGGAAGTGTCCAGTTTCGGACACGAAACGCGCGTCGGGTCATCCACCGTCCCACACGGGTCTGTTGTGCTGTGCACATTGCGGTAAGCCTTGCTATAGTTGGTTTCCATTTGATGTTACATGTGGGGCTGCATTTGCAGCAGCGTACGAGCCTGCATTACATGTATTAGAGCCACCTTGGCTATCTGCTTTACCTTATATGCTACCTCCACTGTATCATATTACTTCATAGCACTGCTCACCTGCTAGAGAGGCGTGTTTATTAAATGCCTTCAGTACTTAGTATTTCTTTATATGTGCACATCACCCTATACTGCCTATCCTGAATATTATTGATGCTCTATTTTGTATGTTTTTAATTGTCGTTAAATAAAATTTATACCATGTTATTCTTAAATTCGAGTAAACTTTTTTTCTCGTTATTTTGATATAATACTGCTCCTATGTACAAGAATATAACTACTATACTGCTCCTATGTACAAGAATATAACTACTATAATACTGCTCCTATATACAAGAATATAACTACTATAATACTGCCCCTATGTACAAGAATATAACTTCTATAATACTGCTCCTATATACAAGAATATAACTACTATAATACTGCTCCTATGTACAAGAATATAACTACTATAATACTGCTCCTATATACAAGAATATAACTTCTATAATACTGCTCCTATATACAAGAATATAACTACTATAATACTGCTCCTATGTACAAGAATATAACTACTATAATACTGCCCCTATGTACAAGAATATAACTACTATAATACTGCCCCCTATGTACAAGAATATAACTACTATAATACTGCCCCTATGTACAAGAATATAACTACTATAATACTGCCCCTATGTACAAGAATATAACTACTATAATACTGCCCCTATGTACAAGAATATAACTGCTATAATACTGCCCCTATGTACAAGAATATAACTACTATAATACTGCCCCTATGTACAAGAATATAACTACTATAATACTGCCCCTATGTACAAGAATATAACTGCTATAATACTGCCCCTATGTACAAGAATATAACTACTATAATACTGCCCCCTATGTACAAGAATATAACTACTATAATACTGCTCCTATGTACAAGAATATAACTACTATAATACTGCTCCTATGTACAAGAATATAACTACTATAATACTGCCCCTATGTGTAAGAATATAACTACTATAATACTGCTCCTATGTACAAGAATATAACTACTATAATACTGCCCCTATGTACAAGAATATAACTGCTATAATACTGCTCCTATGTACAAGAATATAACTACTATAATACTGCCCCTATATACAAGAATATAACTACTATAATACTGCTCCTATGTACAAGAATATAACTACTATAATACTGCCCCCTATGTACAAGAATATACCTACTATAATACTGCCCCTATGTACAAGAATATAACTACTATAATACTGCTGCTATGTACAAGAATATAACCACTATAATACTGCCCCTATGTACAAGAATATAACTACTATAATACTGCTGCTATGTACAAGAATATAGCTACTATAATACTGCCCCTATGTACAAGAATATAACTACTATAATACTGCCCCTATGTACAAGAATATACCCCTTGTTACCCCTTGAGGAAGTGTCCAGTTTCGGACACGAAACGCGCGTCGGGTCATCCACCGTCCCACACGGGTCTGTTGTGCTGTGCACATTGCGGTAAGCCTTGCTATAGTTGGTTTCCATTTGATGTTACATGTGGGGCTGCATTTGCAGCAGCGTACGAGCCTGCATTACATGTATTAGAGCCACCTTGGCTATCTGCTTTACCTTATATGCTACCTCCACTGTATCATATTACTTCATAGCACTGCTCACCTGCTAGAGAGGCGTGTTTATTAAATGCCTCCAGTACTTAGTATTTCTTTATATGTGCGCATCACCCTATACTGCCTATCCTGAATATTATTGATGCTCTATTTTGTATGTTTTTAATTGTCGTTAAATAAAATTTATACCATGTTATTCTTAAATTCGAGTAAACTTTTTTTTCTCCTTATTTTGATATAATACTGCTCCTATGTACAAGAATATAACTACTATAATACTGCTCCTATATACATGAATATAACTACTATAATACTGCCCCCTATGTACAAGAATATAACTACTATACTGCTCCTATGTACAAGAATATAACTACTATAATACTGCTCCTATATACAAGAATATAACTACTATAATACTGCCCCTATGTACAAGAATATAACTTCTATAATACTGCTCCTATATACAAGAATATAACTACTATAATACTGCTCCTATGTACAAAAATATAACTACTATAATACTGCTCCTATATACAAGAATATAACTTCTATAATACTGTGCTCCTATATACAAGAATATAACTACTATAATACTGCTCCTATGTACAAGAATATAACTACTATAATACTGCCCCTATGTACAAGAATATAACTACTATAATACTGCCCCTATGTACAAGAATATAACTACTATAATACTGCCCCCTATGTACAAGAATATAACTACTATAATACTGCCCCTATGTACAAGAATATAACTACTATAATACTGCTCCTATGTACAAGAATATAACTACTATAATACTGCCCCTATGTACAAGAATATAACCACTATAATACTGCTCCTATGTACAAGAATATAACTACTATAATACTGCCCCTATGTACAAGAATATAACTACTATAATACTGCCCCTATGTACAAGAATATAACTACTATAATACTGCCCCTATGTACAAGAATATAACTACTATAATACTGCCCCTATGTACAAGAATATAACTACTATAATACTGCCCCTATGTACAAGAATATAACTACTATAATACTGCCCCTATGTACAAGAATATAACTACTATAATACTGCCCCTATGTACAAGAATATAACTTCTATAATACTGCTCCTATATACAAGAATATAACTACTATAATACTGCTCCTATGTACAAGAATATAACTACTATAATACTGCCCCTATGTACAAGAATATAACTACTATAATACTGCCCCTATGTACAAGAATATAACTACTATAATACTGCCCCTATGTACAAGAATATAACTACTATAATACTGCCCCTATGTACAAGAATATAACTACTATAATACTGCCCCCTATGTACAAGAATATAACTACTATAATACTGCCCCTATGTACAAGAATATAACTACTAGAATACTGCCCCTATGTACAAGAATATAACTACTATAATACTGACCCTATGTACAAGAATATAACTACTATAATACTGCCCCTATGTACAAGAATATAACTACTATAATACTGCTCCTATGTACAAGAATATAACTACTATAATACTGCCCCTATGTACAAGAATATAACTACTATAATACTGCCCCCTATGTACAAGAATATAACTACTATAATACTGCTCCTATGTACAAGAATATAACTACTATAATACTGCCCTTATGTGCAAGAATATAACTACTATAATACTGCCCCCTATGTACAAGAATATAACTACTATAATACTGCCCCTATGTACAAGAATATAACTACTATAATACTGCTCCTATGTACAAGAATATAACTACTATAATACTGCCCCTATGTACAAGAATATAACTACTATAATACTGCCATTTCCATGTTTGGGCAGTCTGATTGTATATGACATTGTGCTGATTACGGATTTCGTTCTCTTCAGGCGCGGACAGATTTATGGATGACATTGCTCGGATGATCGGTTACCGGCCTCTCCCTTACATGAAGTGGTGCTGGTCAGTGATTACGCCTCTTGTCTGCGTGGTGAGTTATGATAAAGATTAGAAGTCACTATGGCAATGTTGGTGAAACCTATCAAGCCATTGCTGGGAGACGGACAGAAGAGCCCCTGTGCAGTGCAGTAACTCATCATAATGCACCACTCCTGCTTCGGAGGTGGTAGTGGCCCCCTGACCTCTTGGGCCCCTGTGCGGTTGCACCAATGATGTCTGCCCCTCTAGCATACACTGGATCTCTGCGGAAAGGAGAATGGTGGTGTCTTATGGATGGTATCAGAGTGCCACCTAGTGGTGGTGATCAGTACTACATATTTCAGTGCTAATCTATTTTTTTTTTTGTTTGTTTGTTTTGTTTTGTTTCTCCTGTTGGTTTTAGGGTATTTTCGTCTTTCATGTGGTTAACTACAAGCCTCTGACTTACAACAAAACCTATGTGTATCCCTGGTGGGGTGACGCGATCGGCTGGGGTCTGGCCTTGGCTTCTATGCTCTGCATCCCGCTCACTGTTGTGTGCAAGCTGCTAACATCCAAAGGGTCTCTACGGGAGGTCAGTGTCCCAAAAATGTGTGTTCATCAAAATGTCATTCAGTTCCAATGAAGGGCTTTTATCGGCAGATAAATTTGACGTATATCCAATATATTGGCCAGATTTACTGTTTAGTAACATCAATGTCAAAATAAAAATTTTTATGATTTATTTACTATTTTTGCAAAATGAAACAAATTTAAGTTTACCATATTGTGCTTGAAAGATTTTTTTTTTTCTTTTGAGATTGTTTTTTTTTTTTTTTTACCATTGTGGATAATATTTATTATTTATTAATAATAAAAATAATATAATAAAAATTTTATAATAAATATAAATGTTTAATGATAAAAAATAATTGCAACAATATTTTGTTTTATTTTCATAATTAACATTCTTCATTATAAGCGTTGCCTAATCTTATGTTTTTATATTAATTATAATATTATAAATATTATTACTAAAACCTTAGATTAGGCAACACTTATAATGAAGAATAATGTTAATGATGAAAATAAAACAAAATATTGTTGTAATTATTTTTTATCATTAAACATTTATTATTATTATTTATTCTATTTTATTTATTATTCTTATTTCATTTTTATTCTTTTTTTCTTCTTCATTATAAGGGTTATCTAATCTAAGGTTATTTTTTTCTTTTTTTTTTTTTCCCGCTCTCAGCGTTGGCACCACCTCACCACCCCGGTGTGGGGTCACCACCATCTTGAGTACCTGACCCCTGAGGCAGAAACCAAACTGCTCCCTCCCGACTCGCTGATCACGCTCGGCAAAGACAAAGCCACTTTGTTCGAAACCGTCATCTAAGAAGCCGCCTATGCGAGCAGGCGCCGCTTATCGTGTGTTGTAACGTGTTGTGCCAATCCGTCCATCTGTCCTTAATCTTCTGTGCTGCCGTCCACGACATGGCAGAGCCGGGATGGGGGGCAGTACACCATTATATCACCCACCCCCTTATATATCATATCCGCGTCTGCCGTGTAAGATCTCGCCGGGATAATGTCACTGCATATATCGCCTGCTCCATGCCCGTATTATAGCCGATGCCCGCTCCTGGGCAGGATACATAGAATAGTCTTGGCTTGTACCCCCTGATTCTAGATAATGAGGGGTTAGAAGAGTACGTAGCTCATCTGTAGACCACTATGACCTATACGTGAGCCCCCCTTTACCCTTAGTGAACAGCAGAGGGGTCCTATAGATCACAGTGGGTCCCTTTTATGGTGCTGCATTTTACCCTGGTGGGGATTTCCTCTTTCATGACCCTTGTTTAGCTGGAGTGTGCCCTTACCTGCCACCACTAGGTGTCACTAGAGACACCGTTCGTCCTCCTGGAGGAGAGCTCATTTGCATGCCCGATTCCCAGGAGGCATTTCTTGTGTCTCCACGATTGGGGGAAGAGGAAGATTTGTGTGAGCACACACATCGGGGGGCCCCGGTGAGCTGTAGGACCCCTCCTCTATGTTCTGAGCTTTCACATTCACAGTATGTAGCACTTTACAGTCATTTCTTACTAATTTAATTAGTAGAAATAGGACAATTTATTAGGACTGTTGGAGAATGTTGCAGGCTGTCCATGTCCCCTATGATGCAGACTACTTTTTCCCAAAAAAAAAAAAAAAGGGAAGTGCAATTACATCAGAATAGTTTTATAGACCGAACCAATCAGTGTTAGAGGGGCCATCTGGGGAGGGAGTAATGTTTCTGGGGTCCCACCGTCCGTCCATACAGAACTTGGTCTAAAAGTGCCATGTATGATCAGTGCCAATCATGAATATTATCCGTAAGTTCTGACCCAGGGTGTACGGCAAAGGAGGCATGGCAATGTGTAAATTACTGCGTCAACACGAGGCCAGATACAAGAGGATTCAGGGGCCATGATAATATATAGGGCACGGTAGAGTAATAGAAGAGGTAGGGTTGTTAGTGATTTCCATCCTTAAAGAAACAGCGCCACTCCTGTCCACAGGTTGTGTGTGGTATTGCATTTCAGCCCTATTCACTTGAACGTAAAAAGCAAAATCCACAGACAGATGTGGAGCCGCCATGATTTCTTAACAATAATCGACCCCTTTAAGGGCCTTGGTAACATACAGAAGTGAGATTCAGGGGTCCCAAGAATGTACAGAGTGGGGTTTTTTTCTTGTTTTTTGGTGATCTATAACAGGATGGGATTCAACCCACCGATGTGCCATGTGGTAGCGGGACCTTTTGGGCCCTCCAGCTCCATTACCCAGGTAGGATTGCAGATTCTTTACACCTTATAGCTACGTCCCAACTCCAGGATATCGGGAAGTCATGTGGCTGTAAGTATCTGATTTGCATACAGGTGGTCACATGCCAACTAGACGTGTCGGCTTCTTTCAATTCCATTGCATTGAGAGAGGCCGAGCACGTCTAGTCGGAATGTGGCCGGAAGTCTGGAAATCGCATGATTGCTGTCACGTGTCCACCCGCTATCACCAGGAATACTTACGAATCCTGACACTGTGCACACTACACACTAACAAGACATTTCTGCCATCTAGTGGTAAAATATGAAACTACATGTCACTACAGTTTTATATGATATGAAGTCACAAAAAAATGGTTCTCATACCAGGAATACATGGGGTGGGTATGGGGCCAACTCTTGGGTTTTCCTTCACGGGCTACCAGAATGTCAGTACACTTATACTGACCCTCACAATGATGCTATATGTATAATACACTACAAACATGATTTATATAAAGCCTTAAATGGTACTTTCCTCACTTGTGGGCTGCTGTCCTTTCCACTGCAGAAGACCCTGATGGGATCCCCAGATATTAGAAATGACAATAGTAGGCCGAGGTGTGTGGGGTTTTTTTTGTTTGCGGGAGGGGGGGGGGCTTAGTTGGTACATAAAGTCCTTCGAGGGGGCCTGTCTCTTCCCATAAACATGTATTTTAATTTTTTTAGCTGTTTGTAAAAGCCGCTGTTCTCCTGAATCCTGCGATGTTTTTCTTTTGTTCCTGCGCCTCTCCTTTCCTGAGATGCAGCCTCCATCTTGCCTGGATCTAAAACTAGACTCTTTGGCCAATTGGACGTGGTCTTAAGCTCCTCGTAGGCGTGTTCTTGTGCGTCACGCCCAGTTGGCTAAAACGGACTAGATTTATATATAGTGAAGAAGGGGTCATATCTCAGGAACGGAGAGTCGCAGGAACAAGAGAAAGACATCGCCGGATTCAGGAGAACAGCGGCGTTTACACCAGGTAACAAAAAAAAATTACTTATTTATGGGAAGTGACAAGAACTTTTTCAAAGACTTATGAGCAGGATCAGTGAGTAGGGACTCATCATTCTAGATAACATATCATGGCATTTATTATATATTCTTTTGCTCAAACTGATAATTTTGAGCTCTGTTTGTGCCACTTTGGTACCCGCACGTGCCTCTTGCCCATAATCGGGGGTCGTGACTTCAGACAGAGTTTTATTGGCTGCTGTTTTAAAGGAAAACCGTTAAAGTAATGAACGATCCAGTCTTTAAAGGTCCCATGATCTAGACCCCAAATATCCTGAACTGATGAATGATAATGTAGATTGCAGTAAGGGCACAATGTGGGTAGTAGTGCCATATTATTTATGATGGTTGCCTTTTTAAAGAGCTTTTATTTGACACCAAAGAAGCTATGTGATACTTGATAAGATTTTTTAGATCTAGGTGACATTGTGACAGTGAAACCTTGTGCGTTATCTGGGGGTCTAAGACTCACTATGGATCATTTCAACACGATCTTAAAAAGGGTGAGAAAAAATAAATCACTACATTGGGCGCCGCTTATCTTAATTTCAATAAATACACAAGGTTGCTTTGTCAGAAGTGACCATTTTGTCATCCGTGGTTTTTATCTTTCTTATGCAGAAGAGCCATTAAGAAAATAATATATATTAATGTAGTATCTCGCATATTTGAGATAATAGGTCTGGATGTTTATATTATCCCAGAATTTTGTTTATTTTTTTGCATTAGAAAAAGGGTTAAATCAATGCAGAGAAATCATTTATTTTTTAAAGGAGCAGAACAGTATTTTTATAGGTATGGATAACCATCTACAGTATATACCGTATACACTGGACAAACGTATATTCATCCTATTAGAACCCCTGTATTTCGGGATCTTGGGGGGGGCTGCATGTTTGTCCCTCATCTTTCATTGTACCCAGTACTGATCCCGCACATGTTCCTGCCCTTATTGTTTCTGCCACGTAGATGCTCGGTGTTTCCTGACGGCCATTATGTATTCTGATGTTCACACTCCTCCTTATCCTAGAAAATTAAATAAAAACATTTCTAAGATTATTTGAAGAAAAAAAAAACAACTTTTTTTTTTTCTAGGAAACTGCGCCTTTGCTGTCTACAGGTTGTGTCTGGTATTACAGCTGATGTCAAGCTGAAATAAAATACAAAAAAATGTAAAAAATAAATAAATGGGCAGGAGTAGCGCTGTTTCTTGAAAAGAAAAAAAAAAAAGAAAAAATTCTAATTTTAGACAACCCCTTTAAGAAATCTTTATAAATCATATATTAGTGGGGTTCTGTGTGGTTTAGTTTCCTAGTTCAGACCCCCCCAAAAAACAATGAAAAAATGGGAAACGTCGTCTATATACCGTCCACCTAACATTGTGCAGTTGTGTCTTGGCACTGTAGGTGGCAGCAGAGAGTCAAAAAAAAACAAAAAACGAATGGTTTTAATTAATAGGGAAGAGGTGTCTAATTGGCCGCCATTGAACTATTGCAAGACTACATTACCCAGCATCACCTGGCGGCCAGGGCATGCTGAGAGTTCTTGTTCTGCAACAGCTAGAGAGCTGCCAGTTGGAGACCACTTCTATACGGTGCCATCCTTATGCCATTTTCTCGTGTACGGTAATATGTGGCATGGGCATATCATCCTGGCTTTGCCGTGTGCCACAGATGTTGCTTGTAATCGTGTTACTTGTGTGCCAAAATCCCTTTTAAAGTGTTGTGTAACAGCTGTAGGCGACATGTTTTCTTTTTCTGCTACAAGGGGAACTAGAAGTCCCAGCAAACGGGGAAGTAAAGTTGCCTATGTCTCCCTCCCTTTCCTCCTTTTCACTTTTGCCAGCGCAGTGTTCACACCTCCTTGTTTTAATGCCGATATAAGAGTATTTCTATAGGTCTTATTTTTATGAGTAGACATCAACTGTATGAATAAAACTAGAAGACATTGCAATAAAAGCAAAATAAAATGGTAACACAGCGAGTGGTGGTGATTTCTGTCTTTAAAAAAAAAAAAAAAAAAAATTGGGCTTTTAAAAAAAAAAAAAAAGTTCATTGGATCCTGGAGAAATTAGCTGCTTCCAACCATATTAATGCCACTTAACTTTTGAGAAGGAGGATAATTTTATATTTTGTAAAAAAAAAAATTTTTTTATTTATTTATTTTTTTCTATGTAAAATGCACCAAAATTCTGGCTCAGAAAATAATTTCCTGCTGATCATTCAGTGTTTTTAGTTAGTAGCCAGATGGAGCCATGCCTCCTCAGTCAAGGGGATTGGAGTTTGGGATGGGAGAGGCTCCTGCTGCAGACATTTGAAAGGGGAGAGGCTCCTGCTGCAGACATTTAAAAGGGGGGAGGCCAGGATATGAAATTTTTATTTTTATTTTTTTTTTTTTTTTTGTGTCCCTTTTCTGCATTTTAGTGCCCCTTAAGACCAAGTGAAAATCTTCCTGCAATGTGCAACAGGTGGGGAATTATTTTCCAGAGAAGAGATTTTCCACTTTATGGGACCTTTTGATATGTAAAAGGACCCCTAAATTAAAAATGCATCCCCTTTTATAGTGCTACAGTCTTCGCATGGGGTATAGGAGTTTAATTACTAGTTTGATTTGACTGCATCTTTTTTTTTTTTTTTTGTCTAGGAGATCTGGAGTAGAGGCTAAACAATAGGCCGACTCGTCCGTGTCCCATTGTCCTCCCTATGTTGTGTATACGTGTGTACTATAAAAAAGGGATACATTTGTAGTCTTGCACATGCCACATAGTAAATAAGAGGGGTGCAGTTATACAGAGGATGTCTAGGGTAATGCGCTCAGGGCGCTATAGGGTTAATGGTGAACTGCTACCCCTTTTATTTGAAGCTGTCATAACCGCTACCAGCATCCTCCACTAGGGGGAGCTCAGTGTACACAGATTGAATCTGTTCCCTATAAGCACAAATCTCCATGTGCACTGAGCTCCCCCTAGTGGTGACTGCAGGCGGACAGAATTCTATCAAGTAGTAAGTCTGATTCCTTATGCAAATGTAAAATATACAGAAGTTTTGGATTTAAAAAAACAAACAATTGTAAAAGCTTTTTGCGTTTATGGGCCATTCGGAATTCTGCAATTGCGATATTTCAGTGTGTTTCTACATAGACCCTCAAGACTGCATTGACAATTGGCTTTTTGCATAGAAATTTAATTTCACCGAAAATAGAAAGAAAAATTACTATTGCTCCCACTCCCAACAAAAAATAAAAAAATAAGTTCAGTGCCGAATTAGAAAAAGAAGAAATGGTTATTATCATCCAATGAAGGAAATGGTAATGCAGCTTTGAAAGTAATGACTGGCAAAAGCTAATAGACAGCAGTATTTCAGTGCTACGGAGATGCACAGAAGAACAAGAAAAATCTTGGGGAAGATGCTTTATTATTGTTACAAATTATGGAGACATTCATTAAAGGATGAGACTACTTTTTTTTTTCTTCCAGACACAGCGTCACATCTGTCCATGGTTTGTGTCTGGTATTGCAGCTCAGGTCCATTTAAATAACTGGCTGAGCTGCAATCCACCACTAGGGGGAGCTCACTGCATATATAGTATCTGCACAGTTATTCAGTAAGCTCCTAAGTGCCCTCTAGTGGCTGATGTAGGTACACCAAATTTTATCAATTAGCTCTGTGTCCGCAGGGGATTTTGGATCTCTGTATTGGAAACAAGGCGGTTTGAGGGCGGCTACAGAGATGCAGGAAGTGATCAACCGCTACAGAATTTTGGACGTCTTTAGATTTAATAGATCCTAGGTATGAGCCATTAGATCCAAAGTAACCGTTGCAGAGTGTCAATGGTATTGTCGTGTCAGATGTTTAGGGGGATGGGGTGGGCTTTTGTGGCTGGCCTTCAAAGGAGATGCTATTCTATCAACCGAAAAATAGAAAAAAAAAGTTCTAGCTCTTGAACGGCAACAAAGGAACCTCAAAAGAGAAGAAGGGCCCTGCTTGGATGCGTTGTGTATTAGAAAAAAAGATGGATTTCAGGCATTAGATTCCATGTTGGAAGCACAAATAGCAGTTTTGTTCTATCCGCCATACTTTACACTGCAGCTCTGTTTAGTTAGATAAGCTAAAAGAAATCAATCCATGCAGGAATTCTTCTATCTATCCCAGCAAGGACAGAACGATGAAAAGAATCCGTCACGAGGGAAAGAAGATTATTCGGAAGAAAACAACGTGGCTGGCGGCGGGTTCATGGCGAGTGGAATATCTAATTGTGTGATCACGCCCTTAAAATTATGGCTTTCTAGACGCCAGTGGTAAAGCAGGAGAAAGGGTTAAATCATCAGATCCGGAGCCGTTGTACACGCGGCGCCGCCATTAAATTCTGCAAATGTATTTCTTATTTCTTCCCGACATCTCCTCTGCCTGACATGATAAAACAAATAACAGAAGACGGAGGAGAAAATCTGCAATAATCCCGCTGCACCCCGACGAGACGAACAACAAAAGCGTCGTCCTGTGTTGTGACAAGCTTTCTAGTCTTTGTGATGCTCGCTGTGATTGCGGCCGCCGCGGCTAAAGCTAACGAGGAGCAGAAGGCAGCGCCGCTCCGCGCTCAGACGCCGCTCCGGCTGCCGGCGCTTTCAAAGGACTCGCGCCTGCAGCGGCCGAATGTTTAATTCAAAGGCACCTGGGGACGTTCTCTTATTGCTGCTCGTATAATTAGGGATGTGGCGGCCAATTATTCTGCATTGCCAGGACGTTACTAATGAACTGATCGCAGCTCGGAAAAAACGCTCCCGCCTTCATCTATATACTAAGAGGATCGCAATGTGGGAAAAATGAAAGTGATGATCCCCTGTCCAAAAACATTTTTTTTTTTTTTGTTATTAATACAAATCGCAAACTGAGTATTAGGCCGGCGTCACACTAGCGAGTTTTACGGACGTATGAGCACAGAAAATACGTCCAGAAAATACGCATTGCACACGGCCCAATGATTCTCTATGGGGCAGCTCCTATCTGCCGTATATTACGCATCCGTAATATACGGCATGTTACGGGCGTAGAAAATCGCAGCATGCTGCGTTTGTCAGCGTATTGCGCAAAAAATCCACCAATGAAAGTCTATGGGGGCAAGAAAATTACGGATTACACACGGACCAGCAGTGTGACTTAAGAGAAATACGAACCGGTGTTCTCTAGAGAAAAGCCGGCAATTCAGTGCGGTGTACAGTAAAATCACACTGACAGAATAGGTAGAATAACAGTGTACACATAGAATAGGGGTATATATATACACTCACCGGCCACTTTATTAGGTACACCTGTCCAACTTCTTGTTAACACTTAATTTCTAATCAGCCAATCACATGGCGGCAACTCACTGCATTTAGGCATGTAGACATGGTCAAGACAATCTCCTGCAGTTCAAACCGAGCATCAGTATGGGGAAGAAAGGTGATTTGAGTGCCTTTGAACGTGGCATGGTTGTTGGTGCCAGAAGGGCTGGTCTGAGTATTTCAGAAACTGCTGATCTACTGGGATTTTCACGCACAACCATCTCTAGGGTTTACAGAGAATGGTCCGAAAAAGAAAAAAAATCCAGTGAGCGGCAGTTCTGTGGGCGGAAATGCCTTGTTGATGCCAGAGGTCAGAGGAGAATGGGCAGACTGGTTCGAGCTGATAGAAAGGCAACAGTGACTCAAATCGCCACCCGTTACAACCAAGGTAGGCCTAAGAGCATCTCTGAACGCACAGTGCGTCGAACTTTGAGGCAGATGGGCTACAGCAGCAGAAGACCACACCGGGTACCACTCCTTTCAGCTAAGAACAGGAAACTGAGGCTACAATTTGTACAAGCTCATCGAAATTGGACAGTAGAAGATTGGAAAAACGTTGCTTGGTCTGATGAGTCTCGATTTCTGCTGCGACATTCGGATGGTAGGGTCAGAATTTGGCGTAAACAACATGAAAGCATGGATCCATCCTGCCTTGTATGGAGCATCTTTGGGATGTGCAGCCGACAAATCTGCGGCAACTGTGTGATGCCATCATGTCAATATGGACCAAAATCTCTGAGGAATGCTTCCAGCACCTTGTTGAATCTATGCCACGAAGAATTGAGGCAGTTCTGAAGGCAAAAGGGGGTCCAACCCGTTACTAGCATGGTGTACCTAATAAAGTGGCCGGTGAGTGTGTATGTGTATATATATATATATATATATATATATATATATATATATATATATATATATATATATATATATTCAGCGCAAGATAGCATAAAAGCTAGTAATTCAATTGCCGGCTTTTGCTCTCTCCTTCACAAACCCGACATGATATGAGACATGGTTTACATACAGTAAACCATCTCATATCCCTTTTTTTATTACATATTCCTCTTTACTAATGTAACAAGTGTCTGTGTGTAAAATTCTGAAGCTCTAGCTATTAAATTAAAGGGTTAAATCCCAGAAAAAAATGGCGTGCGCTCCCGCGCAATTTTCTCCGCCAGAGTGGGAAAGCCAGTGACTGACGGCAGATATTAATAGCCTAGGGAGGTACCATGGTTATAGGACCCCCCCCTGGCTAAAAACATCTGTTCCCAGCCACCCCAGAAAAGGCACATCTGAAGGATGCGCCTATTCTGGCACTTGGCCTCTCTCTTCCCACTCCCGTGTAGCGGTGGGATATGGGGTAATGAAGGGTTAATGTCACCCTGCTATTGTAAGGTGACATTAAGCCAGGTTAATAATGGAGAGGCGTCAATTATGACACCTATCCATTATTAATCCAATAGTACGAAATGGTTAATAAAACACACACATTCAAAAGTATTTTACTGAAATAAAGACACAGGGTGTTTTAATATTTTATTATACTCTCAATCCACCTGAAGACCCTTGTTACCTGAAATAAATGTAAACAAAACAAACAACAATATTCCATACCTTCCGTCGATCAGTCTTGTCCCACGCTGTAAATCCATCTGAAGGGGTTAAATCATTTTACACCCAGGAGCTCTGCTAATGCAGCTGTGCTCCTGTCTGTAAAATTTGGTGAATGAATGGAATGCAGGGGAATGTCCTGTAATTACCTCGAGTCGCGGTGATGCGCCCTCTGCTGGATGAACTCATATGAACTCGAGCATGGGAACTTTTCTGAAAAGCGCAGATAAATGGAGGACACGTCCTGGAAGGCCCAGACAGAGGCACCGTGTAGCAGTCTGTGCATATTTATTTCCTTTTTCTGTGACCAATGTCTCCCCCCTCAGGACAGAAACTGCGACCGAGCCATTGAGATATAAAATATGGAATCCTGCGATCCCGGAGCCTCTGATGTAGGCGGACGCGCTGCTAATCGTCCCCGTCCTGTCAGAAGGTCGGCGTGCGGCCGCAGCTCCCAGACGGAGACTCCAGAGGCTTTGAAAATGGCTTTTAGATTGCAAAATAATAAACCGTTCAGAGCTGGAGAAAAGCAGAAACGTCTATTAACTGAGCACAGGCAGTGGCGTATCCGGGGGGGCAGCCGGGGCATGTGCCCCGGGCGCAGCCGACAGGGGGGCGCAAGCGGGCCGCCTGATGATGCGGCGGTCCAAGGAGGCTCCTCGTCGGCGGCATTCTGCCGCCCCCACACTGAGATTATAGTCCCGTTCTCTGAGCCGGCTGTCAAATTGACAGCCGGCTCAGAGAAAGTGCTGCGCGTGGAATCCCAAGTGTCAGCAGCGTAACTACCGCGGTCGCAGGTGGGACTGCACTTGTCCCGAAGCAGAGAGAGCCCCTCCACCGCAGAGAGCCGCACACCACAACTATGGCTGCTGCTGCTCTGTGCGCACGCCGCACAGGACCTAGGATGAGGTCACAGGAGGGGAGGAGTCAGTCACATGATCGGGACGGGAGGACCTCTGTGTAGTGCAGGACTCTGCTGGTTTTCATGGTGCTGAACGAGGGTAAGGTTTTGTGTGGGGTCAGGAGTGGTTTGTGTGGATGTAGCAGAGCCGTGTGTGTATGAGGTGTACAGAGCAGAGCCGTGTGTGCAAGGTGTATGGAGCGGAGCCGTGTGTGTACGGAGCGGAGCCGTGTGTGTACGAGGTGTACGGAGCGGAGCCGTGTGTGTACGAGGTGTACAGAGCGGAGCCGTGTGTGCAAGGTGTATGGAGCGGAGCTGGGTGTGTACGAGGTGTGCGGAGCGGAAGCCGTGTGTGCAAGGTGTATGGAGCGGAGCTGTTATGATCCGGTGACTTTGGAGCCGCATGAACTTTCTCTGGAGTAGGTGGAAACTGTAATGACCGCAAAACCTGAACCAACACCGCAACTAGAAGTAGCCGTGGGGTGTGCCTAACAAACCCTAGACACCTCGACACAGCCGGAGGACTAAATACCCCTATAGATGGAAATAGGAATACTACTTTGCCTCAGAGCAGAACCCCAAAGGATAGGCAGCCCCCCCACGAATATTGACTGTGAGTAGGAGAGGAAAGACACACGCAGGCAGAAAACAGAATTCAGCAAAAGAGGCCACTCTAGCTAAATAGGGAAAGATAGGACAGAATACTAAGCGGTCAGTATTAAAACCCTTCCAAAAATATCCACAGCAGATAATACAAAAAGTTCCACAATCTAACTAAAGACATGGAATGTATATCTGCCACTCCAGAGAATCCAACAAGACTGAGAAAATACTGACACAATCTAAGCTGGACAAAAAAAAACACTGAATAGCACAGAATTATTAAGCACACAGCATGTGTGCCACAGAAACAAAACCAGACACTTATCTTTGCTGATTTGGCAGAAGGCAGAAGGAACCAAACCAGGACTGCAACTCAGGGACAACTGCATTACCACCTACAACCACTGGAGGGAGCCCAAACGCAGAATTCACAACAGTACCCCCCTTGAAGAGGGGTCACCGAACCCTCACCAGCGCCCCCAGGCCGATCAGGACGAGCCAGATGAAAGGCACGGACCAAATCAGCAGCATGGACATCAGAGGCAAAAACCCAAGAATTATCCTCCTGGCCATAACCCTTCCATTTGACAAGATACTGAAGCCTCCGCCTCGAAAAAGAGAATCCAAAATCTTCTCAACCACATACTCCAACTCCCCATCAACCAACACAGGGGCCGGAGGATCAACAGAGGGAACAACGGGTACCACATATTTCCGCAATAAAGATCTATGGAAGACATTATGGATAGCAAAAGAGGCCGGAAGCGCCAATCGAAAAGACACCGGATTAATAATCCCAGAAATCCTATAAGGACCAATAAACCGAGGCTTAAACTTAGGAGAAGAAACCTTCATAGGAACATGACGAGAAGACAACCAGACCAGATCCCCAACCTGAAGCCGGGAACCAACACACCGACGACGGTTAGCAAAACGCTGAGCCTCCTCCTGAGACAGCACCAAATTGTCCACCACATGAGCCCAAATCTGCTGCAACCTGTCAACCACCGAATCCACACCAGGACAGTCAGAAGGCTCAACCTGCCCAGAAGAAAAACGAGGATGAAAACCAAAATTACAAAAAAAAGGCGAAACCAAAGTAGCCGAACTAGCCCGATTATTAAGGGCAAACTCGGCCAATGGCAAAAAGGCCACCCAATCATCCTGATCAGCAGACACAAAGCATCTCAAATAAGTCTCCAAGGTCTGATTAGTTCGCTCGGTCTGGCCATTTGTCTGAGGATGAAATGCAGAATAAAAAGACAAATCAATGCCCAGCCTAGCACAAAAGGCCCGCCAAAACCTAGAAACAAACTGGGAACCTCTGTCAGACACAATATTCTCCGGAATACCATGCAAACGAACCACATGCTGAAAAAACAACGAAACTAAATCTGAAGAGGAAGGCAATTTAGGCAAAGGCACCAAATGAACCATCTTAGAAAACCGGTCACAAACAACCCAGATAACCGACATCCTCTGGGAAACCGGAAGATCAGAAATAAAATCCATAGAAATATGCATCCAGGGCCTCTCAGGGAACGGCAAAGGCAAAAGCAACCCACTAGCACGGGAACAACAAGGCTTGGCCCGCACAAGTCCCACAGGACTGCACAAAAGAACGCACATCACGTGATAAAGAAGGCCACCAAAAGGACCTACCAACCAAGTCTCTGGTACCAAAAATACCAGGATGACCAGCCAACACAGAACAGTGAACCTCAGAAATCACTCTACTAGTCCATCTGTCAGGAACAAACAGTTTCCCCACTGGACAACGATCAGGTCTGTCAGCCTGAAATTCCTGAAGAACCCGTCGTAAATCAGGGGAAATAGCAGAAAGAACCACCCCTTCTTTCAGAATGCCGACCGGTTCAAGGACCTCAGGAGAATTAGGCAAAAAACTCCTAGAAAGGGCATCAGCCTTAACATTCTTAGAACCCGGAAGGTACGAGACCACAAAATCAAAACGGGAGAAAAACAGGGACCATCGAGCCTGTCTAGGATTCAGCCGCTTGGCAGACTCGAGGTAAATCAAATTCTTATGATCGGTCAAGACCACAATACGGTGCTTAGCTCCCTCAAGCCAATGTCGCCACTCCTCAAATGCCCACTTCATAGCCAACAACTCACGATTGCCGACATCATAATTGCGTTCAGCAGGCGAAAATTTACGGGAAAAGAAGGCACACGGTTTCGTCAAGGAACCAACATGATCCCTCTGGGACAAAACGGCCCCTGCGCCAATCTCAGAAGCGTCAATCTCAACCTGAAGCGGAAGGGAAACATCCAGCAGAAGTAAATCGACGTTTAAGCTCCTGAAAGGCAGAAACAGCCGCAGAGGACCAATTAGTTACATCAGCACCTTTTTTCGTCAAATCGGTCAAGGGTTTAACCACTCTGGAAAAGTTAGCAATGAAACGGCAATAAAAATTTGCAAAACCCAAAAATTTCTGAAGGCTCTTTACGGACGTGGGTTGAATCCAATCATGAATGGCCTGAACCTTAACCGGATCCATCTCAATAGATGAAGGAGAAAAAATAAAACCCAAAAAAGAAACCTGCACCCCAAAGAGACACTTAGACCCGTTCACAAACAAAGCATTGTCACGAAGGATCTGAAATACCATCCTGACCTGTTCCACATGAGACTTCCAATCATCAGAAAAAATCAAAATATCGTCCAAATATACAATCAAGAATTTATCAATATAAGTCCGGAAGATATCATGCATGAAGGATTGAAAAACAGATGGAGCATTAGTGAGCCCGAACGGCATCACAAGGTATTCAAAATGGCCTTCGGGCGTATTGAACGCAGTTTTCCATTCATCACCCTGCTTAATACGAACAAGATTATACGCCCCCCGAAGGTCAATCTTCGTAAACCAACTAGCCCCCTTAATCCTAGCAAACAAATCGGAAAGCAAAGGTAAAGGGTATTGAAACTTGACCGTGATCTTATTCAAGAGGCGATAATCAATACAGGGTCTCAAGGAGCCATCCTTCTTAGCAGCAAAAAAAATCCCGCTCCCAACGGTGAAGAAGATGTCCGAATATGCCCTTTCTCCAAAGACTCCTTAACATAACTCCGCATAGCGGTATGTTCCGGCACAGACAGGTTGAAGAGTCGGCCCTTAGGAAACTTACAGCCTGGAATCAAATCAATAGCACAATCACAGTCCCTGTGTGGTGGAAGAGAACTGGACTTGGGCTCATCGAATACATCCTGAAAATCAGACAAAAACTCTGGAATTTCGGAAGAGGAAGAAGAGGAGATGGACATTAAAGGAACATCATTATGAACCCCCTGACAACCCCAACTAGTCACAGACATAGACTTCCAATCCAACACAGGGTTATGTACCTGCAACCACGGAAAACCCAACACGATAGCATCATGTAAATTATGCAATACCAGAAATCGACAATCTTCCTGATGGGCTGGCGCCATGCGCATGGTCACCTATGTCCAAAACTGGGGCTTATTTTTAGCCAAAGGTGTAGCATCAATGCCCCTTAAAGGAATAAGGTTCTGCAAGGGCTGCAAGGGGAAACCACAACGCCTGGCAAACTCAAAACCCATTAAATTCAAAGCGGCGCCTGAATCCACAAACGCCAAGACAGAAAATGATGACAATGAGCAGATCAGGGACACCGATAACAGAAATTTAGGTTGTACAGTACTGATGGTAAATGAACTAGCGATCCTCTTTGTCCGTTTAGGGCAGACTGAAATGACATGAGAAGCGTCGCCACAATAATAACACAACCTATTCTGACGTCTGAGTCCTTGTCGTTCTGTCCTAGACAGAATCCTATCACACTGCATTGGCTCAGGACTCTGCTCTGAGGACAATGCCACAGCGCGCACAGTTCTACGCTCCCGCAAGCGCCGATCAATCTGAATGGCCAAAGACATAGAATCACCCTTTCAGAAAGACCCTTTCTGAAAATTGCAGCCAAAGCATCATCATTCCATTTAGTCAACACAGACCATTTTCTAAATTTCTGACAATACAATTCTGCCGCCTCTTGACCCTGAGACAGGGCCAACAAGGTCTTCTCCGCTTGATCCACAGAATTAGGTCCATCATATAATAGTCCTAAAGCCTGAAAAAAGTAATCTACATTAAGCAAAGCCGGATTCCCAGATTCCAGGGAAAATGCCCAATCCTGTGGATCACCACGCAGCAGGGAAATGACAATTTTAACCTGCTGAATAGAATCCCCAGAGGATCGAGGTCTCAAAGCAAAAAACAGTTTACAGTTGTTTTTAAAACTCAAAAATTTGGACCTGTCACAAAAAAACAAATCAGGAGTAGGAATCTTCGGCTCTAAAACAGGAGTCTGAACAATATAATCACAAATTCCCTGTACCCTAGCAGCAAGCTGGTCTACACGAGAAGCTAATTCCTGAACATCCATGCTAACACAAGACTCCTTAGCAAACTGCAGAAAAAAAAATGACTCAACACCTTTCTTCCCTTCTTCTGAGATGCATTTAACTCATAGTGGGCCAGTTGTACTGTTATGATCCGGTGACTTTGGAGCCGCATGAACTTTCTCTGGAGTAGGTGGAAACTGTACTGACCGCAAAACCTGAACTAACACCGCAACTAGAAGTAGCCGTGGGGTGTGCCTAACAAACCCTAGACACCTCGACACAGCCGGAGGACTAAATACCCCTATAGATGGAAATAGGAATACTACCTTGCCTCAGAGCCGAACCCCAAAGGATAGGCAGCCCCCCACGAATATTGACTGTGAGTAGGAGAGGAAAGACACACACAGGTAGAAAACAGGGTTTAGCAAAAGAGGCCACTCTAGCTAAATAGGGAAAGATAGGACAGAATACTAAGCGGTCAGTATTAAAACCCTTCCAAAATATCCACAGCAGATAATACAAAAAGTTCCACAATCTAACTAAAGACATGGAATGAATATCTGCCACTCCAGAGAATCCAACAAGACTGAGAAAATACTGACACAATATAAGCTGGACAAAAAAAAACACTGAATAGCACAGAATTATTAAGCGCACAGCATGTGTGCCACAGAAACCAAAACCAGACACTTATCTTTGCTGATTTGGCAGAAGGCAGAAGGAACCAAACCAGGACCAAAACCTCCCAACAACCATGGACAACTGGCAAGGACTAATGAATCCTGCACGCCTAAATACCCCAGTCAGAACTGCAATCAGCAGATACACCTGACCAGGACTGCAACTCAGGGACAACTGCATTACCACCTACAACCACCGGAGGGAGCCCAAAAGCAGAATTCACAACAGGAGCTGAGTGTACGAGGTGTGCGGAGCGGAAGCCGTGTGTGCAAGGTGTATGGAGCGGAGCTGGGTGTGTACGAGGTGTACAGAGCGGAAGCCGTGTGTGCAAGGTGTATGAGGCGGAGCTGGGTGTGTACGAGGTGTACGGAGTGGAGCCGTGTGTGCAAGGTGTATGGAGCGGAGCTGGGTGTGTACGAGGTGTGCGGAGCGGAAGCCATGTGTGCAAGGTGTATGGAGCGGAGCTGGATGTGTACGAGGTGTGCGGAGCGGAAGCCATGTGTGCAA
This sequence comes from Ranitomeya variabilis, assembly GCF_051348905.1. Classification (NCBI taxonomy): domain Eukaryota; kingdom Metazoa; phylum Chordata; class Amphibia; order Anura; family Dendrobatidae; genus Ranitomeya; species Ranitomeya variabilis. The sequence goes on from NC_135239.1 coordinate 204,832,315, forward strand.
GGTGTATGGAGCGGAGCTGGGTGTGTACGAGGTGTACAGAGCGGAGCCGTGTGTGCAAGGTGTATGGAGCGGAGCTGGGTGTGTACGAGGTGTGCGGAGCGGAAGCCGTGTGTGCAAGGTGTATGGAGCGGAGCTGGGTGTGTACGAGGTGTACAGAGTGGAAGCCGTGTGTGCAAGGTGTATGGGGCGGAGCTGGGTGTGTACGAGGTGTACAGAGCGAAGCCGTGTGTGCAAAGTATGGGGCGGAGCTGGGTGTGTACGAGGTGTACAGAGCGGAGCCATGTGTGCAAGGTGTATGGAGCGGAGCTGGGTGTGTACGAGGTGTGTGGAGCGGAAGCCGTGTGTGCAAGGTGTATGGAGCGGAGCTGGGTGTGTACGAGGTGTGCGGAGCGGAAGCCGTGTGTGCAAGGTGTATGGAGCGGAGCTGGGTGTGTACGAGGTGTACAGAGCGGAGCCGTGTGTGCAAGGTGTGCGGAGCGGAAGCCGTGTGTGCAAGGTGTATGGAGCGGAGCTGGGTGTGTATGAGGTGTGCGGAGCGGAAGCCGTGTGTGCAAGGTGTATGGGGCGCAGCTGGGTGTGTACGGAGCGGAGCCGTGTGTGCAAGGTGTACGGAGCTCAGCCGCGTGTGTAGGAGTAACTAGGTGTGGCCATTTTACTGTACGCAATATGTGTGTGTGTGTTTGTGCGTGCATGCGTAGCGCTGCCGGTGAATGTGCAGAGAGGTAAATGGTTTTGTGTGAGTGTGTACGGGGAGGAGAGGCGAGGGCAATGATGGGGCTGACTGGGAGAGTGCAATAATTGGGATGGAGGGAGAGGAGGAAATGATGGATGTGGTGGAATGGGCAATGATGGAGGTGGAATAGGCAATGATGGGGGGAGGAAATGATGGAGGTGGTGGAATGGGCAATGATGGAGGTGGAAATTGGAATGGTCGATGGTGGTAGGGGGAGAATGCAATGATGGTGGGGAGGAGGAAATCATGGAGGTGGTGGAAAGGGCAATAATGAGGGGGGGAAGAAATTATGGACGTGGTAGAATGGACAAGGATGGTGGTGGTGGAAAGCACACTGATGATATTGGAGGGGGAGAAAATGATGGAGGTGGTGGAATGGGCAAGTATGGTGATGGCGGCGGAAAGGACAATGATGATCGTGGTGGAAAGGGCAATGATGGGGATGGTGGGGGAAGAGAAAATGATGGATATGGTGGAAAAGACAAAGGAGGAAATGATTGAGGTGGTGGAATGGGAAATTATGGTGTGGTGGGGGAGAAAGCAATGATAGTGGTGGTGGAGAAGGCGAAGATGGAGGTGGTGAAGAGAGCAATGATGGGGTGGGGTAGAGGAAAATAATAGGCATATATGAGGAAACAGTACAGGAGAATGGGGGGCATGTATGGGCAATGGGGGGCATGTATGAGGAAACAGTACGGGGGAGTACGGGGAGTGAGGGTGATGGGATGTGTGCAGACACAATGGGGAGTCAGGTGAGCAGGCAGTATAGAAAGTGAGGGGGTAAATATATGAGGAGACAGTATGGTGAACAGGAGGGATGTGAGAGGAGACAGTATGAGGAGGGAGGGGAATAGTGTGAGGAGACAGTATGGGGGGAGAAAAGTGATTGGGCATAGAATAGAAACTGAGTAGTGGGGGCGTAGCATGGAGGGACAGTGTAAGGGCACAGTCAGGAGGGGACAGTATACCAAGGAGGGGGAGTGTGATGAGAGAGTACAGTATAAATACTGGGCCCTATAGGGGGGACACAGTGTAAGAGGACAGTGTGACGAGGGGTCCGGTATGGAAAGGAGAGGTCAGTGTGAATAGCATGTACCATAAGAGGGACGGTGTGGGGGTCATATTTTATGCAGACAATATAGTGAGGGGCAATTTTTTATTCAGGAGCATTATAATGACACTTGTATCTTTAAGGGCGTCATGTGGAGATTTTCTGCAAAAGAGCGGAGAAGATGGAAGTCTGCAGAGACGGCTGTGGATGAGAAAACTCATCATGGGGTCTGGACAAGATGAAGAAAAGAAGGAGATCGGCTCCAGAGACAACGTCATCTATAAGGTACCTGGATGTAAATGTTATTTGTGATACTGACTAATTCTCATGTTTTTATTTATGTTAGGAGCATTAAAGGGGATGTCCAGGTTTGTGATGAGTCTGCAGTCATTCTTTGTGACTGCAGACTTCTGACTTCTCACAGTGCGCCCTGCACACTGTCAGGATTCTCTGGTGCTGGCGATTTACATACATGCGGTCACGTGCTGACTAGACATGTGTGGGCCCACTCTATGAAAATGAACTGAGTGAGGCCGGGCACGTCTAGTCGGAATGTGGTCAGAAGTATACAAATCACATGCTTGTGCTGACATGACCGTCCACCGGCCAGGGAGAATCCTAAAAGTGTGCAGTGCATGAGTTGTGAGAATTCAGAAGCTGCGATGTCAGGATTCAGCTCTGCAGGTTCCAGTAGTCGTCACATGGACACTTCACTCATATGTGATTTTCATACTCATGGTCCTGTGACAACGAGCTTCTCTTCTGCTTCTCTCAGTTTTTCACTGAACATTGAGAGCAATAGGGAGAGGAGCTCGTGGGTACATGACTGAGTGTGCAAATCGCATATGTCCTGGGGGGGGCGCCAAAATAAATTCTTGCCCCGGGTGCCAGAAACCCTAGATACGCCTCTGAGCACAGAGGACGACATAGAACTGGAAGAGAAAATGACAAAAGTTTCATCTATGGGTTAAATCCGGAATTGACGCATAGAGGAGTGGACTGATTTGGCGGACCACCCACATCCCGCAGCCACAGACCACTAACATGGCGGCTGGGACCAATAGATTTGCTCAGCTGAGCACCGATCACTCTGATTAACCCCTTAAATGTCGCTGTCAATTTCTAAGCGGCATTTATGGTGTGACCATGTGATGTGCAGACGCTACAGTATATGTGTGTGCTGTGCGGGTTCTCACCAGTGATCTTCTCAATGATCAGAGTTGCTCACTTCCCCTTTTTCATTGCCGTTCGGCCCGGACCTCCATGACTACTTTTTCCATCTATAACTCGTCCCTGTAAAGTATAACACAAAGACGTCTTCACCTTATTGCTTTTCCGGGTACTTCCTTACATCCCACCACCTCTACACAAACCACATAGTACTATAACCAGTGCCCAGTAATACTGCCCCTATGTGCCCTGTACAGTAATATTACCTGCCCTTTGTGCTCCATACAATATCCGGGCCCCCTTTGTGGCCCCACACAGTAGTAATGTTCCCTCTTTTCCACTACATGGTGATTGGTGATAGTGTCGCCCCTGTGCCTCCTCATAATAATAATGCCCCTCTGTGCCTCCTTGTAGTCATACTGCCCCCTATAGTAATAATGACCACACTGTGCCTTCTAATTATGCCCTCCTTTGTGTCTTAATATAATAATGCCCCCATTATGCCTCTTTATAATATAAGTAGAATAAAAATAAGCTAACACCTCGCTCCCATCACAAGTGGTGCGCACCTCCTCACCGCAGTCTCCAGGCTGGCGCAGGTGGCACAATGTAGTGATGCCACCGCATTGGCCCGATGTCCCCAGTGTGGGGCTAGCCTCTTACAGGCAATACGCAGACTGCCTGAGTAAGTGGTGGAGCCAGGAGCCAATGTAGTGGGGCAGGGAGCCAATGTGGTGGAGCCGGGAGCCAATGTGGTGGAGTCAGGAGCCAATGTGGTGGAGCCAGGAGCCAATGTAGTGTGGCAGGGAGCCAATGTGGTGGAGCCGGGAGCCAATGTGGTGGAGTCAGGAACCAATGTGGTGGAGTCAGGAACCAATGTGGTGGAGTCAGAAGCCAATGTGGTGGAGTCGGGAGCCAATGTGGTGAAGCAGGGAGAGAATGTGGTGGAGGCGGGAGCCAATGTGATGGAGCCGGGAGCCAATGTGGGGCAGGGAGCCAATGTGGTGGAGCCAGGAACCAATGTGGTCAGTCAGGAGCCAATGTGGTGGAGCTGGGAGCCAATGTGATGGAGCCGGGAGCCAATGTGGGGCAGGGAGCCAATGTGGTGGAGCCAGGAACCAATGTGGTCAGTCAGGAGCCAATGTGGTGAGTCGGGAGCCAATGTGGTGAGTCGGGAGCCAATGTGGTGGGGCAGGGAGCCAATGTGGTGGGGCAGGGAGCCAATGTGATGAGTCAGGAGCCAATGTGGTGGAGCCGGGAGCCAATGTGGTGAGTCAGGAGCCAATGTGGTGGAGCCGGGAGCCAATGTGGTGGAGCCGGGAGCCAATGTGGTGAGTCAGGAGCCAATGTGGTGGAGCCGGGAGCCAATGTGGTGGGGCAGGGAGCCAATGTGGTGGGGCAGGGAGCCAATGTGGTGGACCTGGGAGCCAATGTGGTGAGTCAGGAGCCAATGTGGTGGAGCCGGGAGCCAATGTGGTGAGTCAGGAGCCAATGTGGTGAGTCAGGAGCCAATTTGGTGGAGCCGGGAGCAAATGTGGTGGAGCCGGGAGCCAATGCTTCTAAAGCTATTACCAGCGTCCTTAAGATCAAGATACTATTGATAGTATTGCGGGCCGATGCGGCACATTTCCGGACCAGCTCATCTGGCATTTGCAGTCAGTATACACTCATAACTGGCAGCTAGCTGCACCATTGTGGGTTAATTAAGGTGTGACTCCGCCTATAGCTCCCAGCAGAGACCTAATGACTACTGATGATCAGCACTCTGTAGTAACACACAGACTCCCCGGCTGGGAAACACCACAAGTCCCAGCTGTACTAATACTGAACTGGACGGTGCTTGCATCACTCAGGACCTTCTGACGTGCAAGTATTGCGCCACCCGGTGGCTGAGGCTGTTGGGGTGAGTTCAGACACGGATGTGTGGATTATCCTCCAATGCAGAGATCCACGGACGACCCCAGAAGGAGCAGAACTCGGAATGACGCGAACGGTAAGAGCGACATCTGCAGCCCGATACACGGGATCGGAACGTCGCGCCATTTCTTAGGCTGCATTCACACAAGTATTTGTGGATCTGATGGTGCAGATTTTTTGCAGTATTCCTGTATTTGTTTTTATATTTCTTGTTTTAAAGGGGATGGGACTACATTATTATTATTATTATTATTATTATTATGTTTCTACATCAACAGGTTTTAATATTTGGAATTCTTTTATGTGTATCATAAAAACTCCTACTTTTTTTTTTCTTTTATAGGTTTTACACAGTTTTTGCCGCACGGTTAGTGGATCGTGCCACTTCTGTACTGTATTCTTATTTCTAGAGATTAATATTACACTCTAAATACCTGGAATACTGCATATTTAATACATAAAAACATTACAAATATATTTATATATTTTTATATAGCTTTGTAACATCATTAAATCAGACTGTAAAATTAAAAAAAAAATGACGTATTTATTTGTATTTATTTATTTACATTATTAATATTGGAAATGTAAAATCCTCTGGTGCATTGTCTCTGGGTGAACAATTTCCAAAAGTAACAGCCCCTAGTGCCTCCTTGTGCTTATAAGGAGGGTTATCCGGCTTTTTCTAGACCCTGAATGTTGTATAAATCTTCATTGCTTTTCACCAAGAGGTTTTATAATCTATCATGAACCAGGAGGCCCTGGATGAACAATGCAATGCTTTTATATCTATAGGGGGGCGCTGGAGTAAATGTGTTTCTATGAGGACGTATGCAAGCGATAAGATCGATATTTTTTGCGTGAATTTGGCAGCCGCAGATGGTTGTAAGAGAATCTTCAGAAACGTTGCATGAGGCTTATAAACTGTTTTTGCTGCTCGTAATTCTTAACGTCCCATCAAAGCCGGGCTGAAATGCCGCGATAAAAAGGAGATGATAAAAGAGAGCGATTTGTCTTAAATTGCACGAAAAAAAAAAAAAAAATCCCCCAAAAAAGTCATAAATTGTCACCGGCCGGGCTCCAGGGATCTTGATACCATCAGATGTCTGGGGATTGATGTTACCGACTGCTCAAATAAAATCGCTTCTGCAATAAATACAGATTAATGGCCTCGGAAATCCTTCATGCGCCATAATGGCGATAGTATGTTACTTTAAGACCAAGCCTGGATGACTAATATAAGGCTCCATTCACATCCTTTATTACACACCTGCCCATTATAACCTATGGGGCTGCGCCCATGACCATGTGACCCACATAGAGACATGTCCGGTTTTTTTCCGGATGACAATGGCCTATAAAAGTCCATGAGTCTGTGTAAACACGTACAGCACGCGAAAGGCGGCCATGCGTCGTCTGTGTGACACGTGCCGGGATAGAATGCAAAATAGAAATGCCAGATTTTTATGTGTTAAAGATGTGCAAAGATAATAGAAAAAGCTTAGAATACATTTTGCAAAGCCCCCCCATACTTTATAGAAAAGTGATGGGTTTGGTGCTAAATTGCAAAAAGCTGCAAAGTTTTTGCAACTTTTGACAGATAAAGATAAAATTGTCCAATGTAAAAAAAAATCATGTGCACTGAGCTCCCCCTAGTGGTGGCTGCTGGAAGCCTCAACTCAGAAAACAGACCAAGGCTGTGTTACAAAGTGATGGTCGAAGTAAAGTAGTGCAAGGTTTGAGTCTTACTGAAGCTGAGGGGCCCTATGGTTTATGGCCCCATTTCCACATCCATTTGTTCCTCCATTTGTAAGAATGAGACCACATGATGCCTAATGTTGTTCCCATGTTTGTGGATGACCTGACGCCATGGTAAGTGTCATTGTGGCTCCTCCAAAACTGGCTGCAAGACCAGCAGAAAGATCTATCAATGGCTTCAAGTCCAACTGTAAATGCAAACTGGCATCCACAAAGTTTCCTGAACTAGAGAAGGCAACGCTCACAGTGGCCACTAGAGGGAGCTTGTTGCACAAGTATCTTTTATATGGGTGTGGTGTGAGCTCCCTCTTGTGGCTGTTGCGAGAAAGGCAAACTTTTACTGTTAATGATCTTGTGGTCAAAACTTTTCCAGACAAAGGAGCGGAAACCAATCCATAACTTATGTAAAAAATGCAAAAAAAAAAGCCAAGAGAGCTAGGAATTGTCTTTTAAGCAAGAATATATATTAAACAATATAGAGTAGTAAAGCCAGGTAGGAGTGGGTTAAATCCGAGCACTGCTGGCTTGTTTAGATGCACCTGGCTAACTATGACTAAGAACCAAGAAATGGGTTCCCCCTGTGTCAGTCTGCTGAGTGAGCTGGTGAGTGACCAGCCAAAAAGTGAGCTGCAGTTGGAAGAGAGACAAGCCAGGGAGTCTCCTGAATGGGTCAGCTAGGAAAGCCGAGCAGTCTGTGTGTTGAACCTGCAGCCTGTTCAGTGTGGACTGTGCCAGGAATTTGGCGCTGAAGGGAATACCGAGGCTGGTAGGATCCGCAGTGCAGAGTATTTCAGCATTAGTGTGTTGACCATGGAGAAAAAACATACCTCTGCTATGGAGCATAACCTTTAAAAAAAGTGGTGTTTGTTGTGCTCCCATCCATCGCAACAAATATATCTATATTCTAGGTTTTCACATGGTCCTGGGGTGTAATAGGGGGCACGCCACTGCTGTTAATTGGGGTATTCCCTGGTATTGATATTTATGGGGATGCACACTGGGAACACTATAGTGGGAACTGTTTGGCACCGGGTATAGACCTGGCTGTGCAAAACTAGTAGTAAGTGATTTGTAAGCGTGGCTAGAAATGGTGTCATTTCTGTTGGTTGGACCTTAGATGGTTTTATTTTAATGGTGTATATTCGTCTTTATCTATGGTATATCCAGAGAATTTCCCGTCGCATGAGACATCCAATTCCTATTGTGAGTGCAGTACTCCACTTGGCCACCAGTGGGAGCTAATTTGATGCACTTTTCCTATAGTCCTATAAGTTTTTTATAAATTTAAGAGTTTCTTTTTTTTTTTTTTAATGTAAAATTGACAGTTTTACATCTTTATTTTATGGCGGAGCATTAGCACATTGCGTTTATGTTATTAGACTGTGCATTTTGCTGTGTATTTAGTAACTGAAGTCTTTTATTGTCTGCCTCCTGATTTATTCAGCCAGCGGCGGTGCAGAAAGCGCTGAGCAGGTCCCTGGGTAGAGATGATGCCCCTGGTATAGCGCACAGCTGTCACCTGCCGCTCCCAAAATGTCGCTTTGTTTAGTGTCACATATAGGATGACAACTCTCATCATTCTAATGCAAAAGTAATAGTCCGTAAACAATGACTCAGGACCCCCGTGTAGCTTTCAGGACCCTCCTGACCACCAGGGAGGTCATTGCATCATCCTAATGGCACCATATGTGACTATACCTGGATCATTTAAAGGGACGCTCAATTTGTACAAGGTTTTTCCCATTGAAGTGAATGAACATTTAAGCCTGTAAGATAATGAGACAGAGATAAAGTAACACTTGACTACAGGATCCGACTACATGAGTTTTCTTGTAGTCTGTCACCATGGAGACGCATCACTGTAGCTGCATACAGAAAACGATACATTTTTAATCAAGACTATTTGCAAAGTAAATCAAAATACTGACCTGTATATAAGGCTATTTTCACACGTTGCATTTTTGCTGCATTTTTTTTCTGCATTCGCTGCTACAAAAAAAAAACAGGTGTTGTTGCGCTTTTGTTTGTTTTTGTTTTTTGCCGGATTATTGTTGTCTCTTCTGCATGCTAATAACGTTTAGTGCCCCCCCAAAAATCATGATGCAACTTCCTTAAGGTTTTTGCACCAAAAACGCAGCAAAACCTGATACCTGCATTTTTACACTTACTCATTGCTTTCTATGGAGGAAAAAAATGCTGCAAATACACAGAAAAAAATGCTGTAAGTGACGTCGGTCAAGAAAATAAAACCAAGCTGTGTGTATGGGATTTCTGGAATCTCATAAACTTTGCTGGAAATGTAATTCCCGGGGGCCGAGTATTTGGTGCAGCGACACTTGATGAACTTCAGCCCCAGACTTTCTGCATCCACAGAGGTGATAATATATTACATCACAATTAGAGGGGAGGCCTCATCCCTTATGAAAATGACTTGTTGATATAATATAATACTTTTGCACTCGTCATGCTGAATGGACGATAAGTTAGGATGTTCCCTGGAAGTTACTTTATCATAATTGTATTGAAATTTACATTAGTCTCTTGCAGTACCACTTCCCACCACTGTTTGCTGCAAATATTTCCTATAGATACCTATGCAATAGCGCCCCCAGCATTTTATTTTTTCAAACCCGAGCCAATTTAAATTTTTTAAATTAAAATAATCTTGTTACAAAAACTTCACCCTCCAACACCAGGAAAAAAAAAAAGTAACTTCTAGAGTGATATCTCTCCAAATCCTGGTCCTCCTCACCATATTCCCACAGTCATTTCTACCTCCCATCCACGCTCCATCACAAACTTCCGTAACCTCTCTAACCTTATACCCATAAGCCCAGCCCCCGCTTCCCCAGTCCCACTAACAGGAGCTCTGTGGAACGCTCGCTCTGTCTGTAACAAGCTTTCCTACATCCATGATCTTTTTGTTACTACCAAACTTTCCTTCCTCGCCATCACCGAAACCTGGCTCACCCCTTCTGACACGGCCTCCCCTGCTGCACTCTCTTACGGTGGCTTCCACCTTTCTCACACACCCCGCCCCAGCAGCAAGCATGGTGGAGGAGTTGGTTTTCTCCTGTCAGATAACTGCTCCTTCACCCCAATCCCACTGCCACCCTCTGTTACCCTCCCTTCCTTTGAGGTGCACTCTGTGCGCATCTACTCCCCCTCCAACCTCCAACTGGCTGTCATTTACCGCCCCCCAGGGCCAGCCACCACCTTCTTTGACCACTTCACCACCTGGCTACTTCATTTCCTTTCTGCGGACATCCCCACTATCATCATGGGCGATTTCAACATACCCATTGACACTTCCCTCTCAGCTGCCACTAAACTTCTATCTCTCTCTTCCTCCTTCGGCCTCACTCAATGGTCTTCTGCAGCCACTCACAAAGATGGTCACACACTGGACCTCATCTTCACCCGCCTCTGCTCCCTATCTAACCTCTCTAACTCGCCTCTTCCTCTCTCTGACCACAACCTTCTCACATTCTCATCTCTCTCCACTCCATGTCTAGAGTCCCCACCCCACAAACTTTCACACCCTCGCAGAAATCTTAAACATCTTGACCTACATTCATTCTCTGAATCCCTCCTCCCTCTCACAGACATAATTTCCATACACAATGCGGATGACGCTGCCGCTCTATATAACACCACAATAGCTGTAGCTTTGGAATCTGCTGCCCCACTTACACATACCAAAGCTCGCAAAATCAACAGACAGCCCTGGCACACCAGCCTGACCAAAGAACTGAGGCGAGCTTCCAGGGCTGCTGAGCGCAGATGGAAAAGATCCCACTCCAACGACCACTTAATCGCATTCAAACAGTCCCTCACTACTTTCAAGACCGCACTCGCCACAGCTAAACAAACCTACTTCTCATCTCTCATATCCTCCCTGTCTCACAACCCTAAACAGTTATTCAACACCTTCAATTCTCTCCTCCGTCCCCCAGCACCTCCTCCCTCCTCACTTATCTCTGCTGAAGACTTTGCCTCATTCTTCAAGCAGAAGATTGATAACATCAGAGACAGTTTTGGTCAACAAGCCCCAGAGCCCTTCCTCCCAACTTCCCTACCCTCCACCTCCAAAACCAACTACTCCACCATTACAGAAGATCAACTCGCCACTCTACTCTCAAGATCGCATCTCACCACCTGTGCACTTGACCCGCTCCCAACCCACCTCATCCCAAACCTCACCACAATCTTCATCCCAACCCTAACCCATCTCTTCAACCTATCACTAACAAATGGTGTTTTCCCCTCAAGCTTTAAACATGCCTCCATCACACCTATCCTCAAAAAGCCCTCTCTTGACCCATCCTCTGTATCTAGCTATCGCCCTATATCACTTCTCCCCTATGCCTCAAAACTACTGGAACAACACGTCTACCTTGAACTGTCCTCCCATCTCTCTTCTTGCTCCCTCTTTGACCGCTTACAATCTGGCTTCCGGTCACACCATTCCACTGAAACTGCCCTAACTAAGGTCACCACTGACCTTTTAACCGCCAAGAGCAAGCGACACTACTCTGTTCTCCTCCTCCTCGACCTGTCGGCTGCCTTTGACACAGTGGACCATTCCCTATTATTACAGACCCTCTCATCCCTTGGCATCACAGACTTGGCCCTATCCTGGATCTCCTCATACCTAACAGACCGGACAATCAGCGTCTCCCACTCACACACCACCTCCTCACCTCGCCCCCTATCTGTCGGAGTCCCACAAGGTTCAGTCCTTGGGCCCCTGCTCTTCTCCATTTACACCTTTGGCCTGGGACAGCTCATAGAATCTCATGGCTTTCAGTATCACCTCTATGCTGATGACACACAGATCTACATCTCTGGACCAGATATCACCTCCCTACTAACCAGAATCCCTCAATGTCTGTCCACTATTTCATCCTTCTTCTCCGCTAAATTTCTGAAACTTAACATGGACAAAACAGAATTCATCATCTTTCCCCCATCTCACGTGACCCCCCCCCAACGAACCTATCCATTACAGTAAATGGCTGCCCACTCTCCCCAGTCCCACAAGCTCGCTGCCTCGGGGTTATCCTTGACGCTGATCTCTCCTTCAAACCACATATCCAAGCCCTTTCCACTTCCTGCCGACTTCAACTCAAAAATATTGCACGAATCCGTTCATTCCTCAACCAAGAATCTGCAAAAACCCTAGTCCATGCCCTCATCATCTCTCGTCTTGACTACTGCAACCTCCTGCTCTGTGGCCTCCCCTCAAACACTCTCGCACCCCTCCAATCTATTCTAAACTCTGCTGCCCGACTAATCCACCTGTCCCCCCGCTATTCTCCGGCCTCTCCCCTCTGTCAATCCCTTCACTGGCTCCCCATTGCCCAGAGACTCCAGTACAAAACCCTAACCATGACGTACAAAGCCATCCACAACCTGTCTCCTCCTTACATCTGTGACCTCATCTCCCGGTACTTTCCTACACGCAACCTCCGATCCTCACAAGATCTCCTTCTCTACTCCCCTCTTATCTCCTCTTCCCACAATCGTATACAAGATTTCTCTCGCGTATCACCCCTACTCTGGAACCCTCTACCACAACACATCAGACTCTCGCCCACCATCGAAACCTTCAAAAAGAATCTGAAGACCCACCTCTTCCGACAAGCCTACAACCTGCAGTAACCACCGATCAACCAACCGCTGCACGATCAGCTCTATCCTCACCTACTGTATTCTCACCCATCCCTTGTAGATTGTGAGCCCTCGCGGGCAGGGTCCTCACTCCTCCTGTACCAGTTATGACTTGTATTGTTCAAGATTATTGTACTTGTTTTTATTATGTATACCCCTCCTCACTTGTAAAGCGCCATGGAATAAATGGCGCTATAACAATAAATAATAATAATAATAATAATAATAATAATAGAGTGTGATCCTGATTTTTGGCATCTTATAAAATCTTATGTGGCCAAATTTAGTGATCTAAAATTTATATATTTTATTATGTATAATTATATGTGGATATTGTTTTCTAAATTAAGTGTTTTAAATAGATTTTCTAGTTTAGATTATTCCCTTTAATTAATACTGCTGGAGAATTACATTTCCATCTGAGAACAACACCTTGGACCACTGACAACAGTCCGGTTCTTTTCTCCTTGGCCCAGGTAAGACGCTTCTGGCGTTGTCTATTGGTCATGAGTGGCTGACACAAGGAATGTGACACTTGTAGCCCATGTCCTGGAGACATCTGTGTGTGGCGGCTCTGGAAGCCATGACTCCAGCAGCAGTCCACTCCTTGTGAATCTCACCCACATTTCTGAATGCTTTTCTTAACAATCCTTTCCAGGCTGCGGTTCTCCCGGTTGCTTGTGCACCTTTTTCTACCACTCTTTTTCCTTCCACTCTCCATTAATCTGCTTGGATACAGCACTGTGTGAACAGCCGGCTTCTTTATCAATGACCTTTTGTGGCTTCCCCTCCTTGTGGAGTGTGTCAGTGACTGCATTCTGGACATCTGTCAGGTCAGCAGTCTTCCCCATGATTGTTCCAATAAATAAGAGAAAAAGTGGCACTCACCAGGAAAAAGCTGTGCAAGAAATCGTCCTTTATTGAAGTTTCACCACATGACGAACTTTACAAGGAGAGGCGGTTGGTACGTAAGAGGGTGCGGGGAGTGAGGGAAGGACTACGGCCGTTTCGCGCTCGTGCGCTTCCACGGGTCCTGGACCCGTGGAAGCGCACGAGCGCGAAACGGCCGTAGTCCTTCCCTCACTCCCCGCACCCTCTTACGTACCAACCGCCTCTCCTTGTAAAGTTCGTCATGTGGTGAAACTTCAATAAAGGACGATTTCTTGCACAGCTTTTTCCTGGTGAGTGCCACTTTTTCTCTTATTTATTGGATTGCTCATATACATTTTCTTCAGTGGAGCACCGCCGTTGGATTGCTGCTTGCGCATTTCAGATAACCCGCAACAAATTCTCGTTCTAAAAGTGGTGTGGTGTGTCCTATGTGAGCCTAGTGCCGGTTTACTTGTGCTGTTCACTTCCCCATGATTGTGGAGCCACTGAAACAGACTAAGGGACAATCATGGGGAAGACTTTTTGAGGATATTCTAATTTTGTGACAAGCACCTGTATGTTCCAGTCCCCGCGGCTGCATGATTAGACAGGGATTGGCTAACAAACAGACAATCCCCCATGTGTTGCGTCGGTCTAACAGCAGCCATGGGGACTGGAACATATTACTTGAGCCCCCCGCGATACTCGGATAACCCTGACCATGCTCGCTCATCACTAATTCCATTACTTATCCTGTGCTGATCCTGCATTATGCTCCAGAGCTGCGCTCTCCTGGCTTCCTTGGGCAGTAACAGCTGCAGAGCAGCAGGAAGTTGATGATGGATTTGGCTCCTGTTAACATTTCTGGGGTGAAGAGCACAATGATGGGGGTTGGAGGTGAAGCAGCTGGGTCCTTCGTGCCGGATTCCGCATCTTCACTAAATACTCCAAATATTAGTGACTCTTCGGATGGATGCTTTGGGGTCCACAAGCTGCAGCCAATGAGACTGTGAACCTCCCGACCCCACTGAGGATTTCACTTTAGTAATTCGGGAGAGAACAGATCCGCAGGAGCTTAGTGTCAGACACACAGACAAGGACGGGGACACAGACACGGCTGCTCGTTCTTTACCCCGAGCTGTGGATTAACAGGTTTACAGCATCCGGGGGACAATATTCCCACAGAAATGGCGCATTTCATGAGCTTACTGATAGATCCTCAGTTAACTCATTGTGCATTGAAACAAAGAGCCTGTGACAGCCAAATGGTTTAACATTTTTTAATGGAACCCACTTGCAAAAATAATTTTTAGTCCTAGACGCAGCAATTTAGTGCTGAAGGTATGATGGAGTAACGGTAATCTGTGGTGTCTGGGGGGCTTAAGTGTTGAAGTTCCCTGCAGCGCCACTACAGGGACAATGAGGTATTACACCGTGACCATTTACATCAATGGGATCTCTGTGTCACACAGGACAGGACATGGACACTTACTAACTCTCCCAGGAGCAATGACAGGAGGAAGGCAGAGTAATAAGAGTTCACCTGCAGTACAGAGTATTTCAGGAGAGGCGTGTGATGGTGTTGGAGGCTCTACATAAAGAAAAATAATATAATTGTTTCTTCCTGCAGCCACCACCAGAGGGAGCTCAAGAGCTGACTGCATACAGATCATGCATTCAATGGAATATTAATATAGTCAGCACCTGAGCTCCCTCTAGTGGTGGCTGCAGGTAGTTAGTATTTTATTATTTCCTTTTATGTCTATGCCGACGATTTGACGTTCTGTATCAGAAAACTGAAGCCTTAACCAATGTCAAGATATATAAATAAATTAATTGGCACAAATTTTTGCTCCATACTTGTAATTCAAGACTTGAACGCTTTCATCTCCTGAGGTTCCAACGCCTTGAAACTGCATAGAGATGGAGAAATTGCAGATCTCGCCTTTCAGATGTTGCAAATTTGCTTTCTAGTAACAGCAATGAGAAATGTGAACAGAACGGACCCTATCTCAGTGGCCGGCGCGGCATCTCTAGCTTTATTATTTTATCTTGCCTTATTAATACCGTCTTACATTATCATCATAATACCGCCATATAGTGTTCACCTATGGAGATTATATGTTGCCCATGCAATACTTCCATGTGACGCTCTCGTATAATTGATATTCAGTACTCAAGTAATACCTCTATAGGTATCTTATTAATACCTTCATGCAATATCAAAATAATACCGCCATTCAGTGCCCACAAGACTGCCCTTATATTGCAGAAACAATAATAATATTCGATGCCCAAATGAACCTGAAATTCACTGATTAAATAAAACTGTCCAATAAATACCTTTATAAAGAATTAAAATAATACCTCCCTATAGTGCCCACTGTCCATATAACACTGAAATACAGTGACATGTAACAATGTGTGCACCCTGCACGGTTAGTACCCAGTAGCGCCCCCTTCTGCAAGTATCGCAGCTTGTAAATGCTTTCTGCAGCCATTCTTGTCTGGGGGATTTTCCTCCATTCTTCCTTGGAGAATTCTTCCAGTTCCGTGAGATTCCTGGGTTTATTTATATAAATAAATATTTCTATTATTTATTTATTTTTATTTTTTTTGCCTGAAATACACAGGAAATGTCATCTGTAACGTTAACCCTTTAAGAGATCATTTCATATCCAAGTTGATTAACTGTTCGCGATAACAGTCATTTTGACCAGGGGTGCACAGACTTATGCATCACACTGTATAGGGGTGCACAGACTTATGCATCACACTGTATAGGGGTGCACAGACTTATGCATCACACTTTATATTGCCCATGCAATATTTCTAAATGATAAATGCAGAATTTTTGGTCTAATCGGGGCCCCATTGTCCCATCTGCGGCCAGTTTAACCCCTGACGGTGCGTGCCCCTGGATAAAGCGGTCTATGGCCGACCTCCCGGCCGTGGGACTAATGTCACCTTGATAATAATAATAATAAATAATCTTTATTTTTATATAGCGCTAACATATTCCGCAGCACCTTGATGACTAATTACATTCGTCCAGCACAATTATCGGAATCTCTGAGCTTTCCTGGAGGAGTCGCTGCCCTGATAAATCCGCTGGAGAGTAATTCATTAGTATGAAAAATTAATACAGCATGGAATCGTCCTCCACCTCCGGCCCCCCAGGACTAATTGGATATATGGAAGCCGTACATGAGCCGGCGTGGCGCTCCTATAGAAAACCAAGGATCCAGCATGTACTCCAGAAGATTTTGGGATCAATCCTCCCATGCTTTACACTTCTTCACTGCTCTATCAGGGCACAGTTGTGATCCTTGTTCCTACTTTGATGCGCTGTCTGCTATCTAGCTTCTATCATATCTGTTCCCCATGCTTTACACTGCCGCTCTGCTCTGCTAGAGTCATATGTGTCCTGATAAAGCAAATCTGCTATGATAAATGTTCCTTTTAAAGAAAAAAAAGGGAATCACAAATTTGATCTGGTTTTAAATTTGTCACAGTGTGCTGACAACTTCCTATCACTTTTCAGCGTGTACACTAGGGGGCAGTATCATCAAAGTTCAATAGGTCTGTTATATAGGGAAGGGTTAAGATAGTACAGGATCGCACCAATCACAATCCGTAATAGAGAGCTCGGCTCCTCCCTCTACACCAGTGTCACTGAGCATGCCCACCACTCTCTCCCATAGAAGTCAATAGATCATTTCCTGGCTAAGTTCCTTATGCCTATGTCTGGAACTGCGCTTTTATAGCAAAAATGTAAGATATTGTCCGAAAAGTCACACAAAAAAATAGACCAAAAATATATTAAAAAAATCTGAAACCTGATTTTTTTGGGGGGGTGATTTGTTGTATCGGTGCAGTACATGTGGTGGCCTCTAGGGGGTGCAGCGAGCGCCTATTCTTCCGTTAATGAGACGTTGGCGTTTACTGGAAGAAATGGAAAAAATGATAAAGTAGATGAACCAAATGATTGCTGCTGACGGGGAGATCCATAAAGGCTCCTTATTATTCAGTTAGCGCACACATATTATTGCGAGAAGATGCTAAACGCACGTAGGAAGGCGGAGGAAGCGTCCATACATATGGCGGAGGAAGCGTCCTTACATATGGTGGAGGAAGCGTCCTTACGTGTGGAGGAGGAAGTGTCCTTACGTGTGGCGGAGTAAGCAACCTTACATA
Source organism: Ranitomeya variabilis (assembly GCF_051348905.1). Taxonomy (NCBI): domain Eukaryota; kingdom Metazoa; phylum Chordata; class Amphibia; order Anura; family Dendrobatidae; genus Ranitomeya; species Ranitomeya variabilis. Next base: position 204,849,684 of record NC_135239.1, read on the forward strand.
TGGCGGAGGAAGCGTCCTTACGTGTGGTGGAGGAAGCGTCCTTACGTGTGGAGGGGAAAGCGTCCTTACATATGGCGGAGGAAGCGTCCTTACGTGTGGCGGAGGAAGTGTCCTTACGTGTGGAGGGGAAAGCGTCCTTACGTGTGGAGGGGAAAGCGTCCTTACGTGTGGTGGAGGAAGCGTCCTTACGTGTGGTTGAGGAAGCGTCCTTACGTGTGGCGGAGGAGGAAGTGTCCTTACGTGTGGTGGAGGAGGAAGTGTCCTTACGTGTGGTGGAGGAGGAAGTGTCCTTACGTGTGGTGGAGGAAGTGTCCTTACGTGTGGTGGAGGAGGAAGCGTCCTTACGTGTGGTGGAGGAGGAAGTGTCCTTACGTGTGGAGGAGGAAGTGTCCTTACGTGTGGTGGAAGAAGCGTCCTTACGTGTGGCGGAGGAAGCGTCCTTACGTGTGGCGGAGGAAGCGTCCTTACGTGTGGTGGAGGAAGCGTCCTTACGTGTGGTGGAGGAAGCGTCCTTACGTGTGGTGGAGGAGGAAGTGTCCTTACGTGTGGTGGAGGAAACGTCCTTACGTGTGGTGGAGGAAGCGTCCTTACGTATGGCGGAGGAACGTCCTTACATATGGCGGAGGAAGCGTCTTTACGTGTGGTGGAGGAAGCGTCCTTACGTGTGGTGGAGGAGGAAGTGTCCTTACGTGTGGAGGAGGAAGCGTCCTTACGTATGGCGGAGGAACGTCCTTACATATGGCGGAGGAAGCGTCTTTATGTGTGGTGGAGGAAGCGTCCTTACGTGTGGCGGAGGAACGTCCTTACATATGGTGGCTTTCTACGTAAAGAATTTTCTGTGGCTGTGACCCTGTTTACACAATGTGGCCTAACACGAGGGGTCTCATCCTCTCCTTTACTCCCCCCTTCCGTCCTGATCCATCATCTCAGTATCTGCACGTCCTCGTCACTCCGGGGGTCAGCATTTCACTCCGGGGTCAGCATTGACGTGAAACTTCTTTACAGCTGTAAATTCTAGTGGAACTGAGGATTTAAAGTGACGGAAAATTCTAAATAAGAAGTAATCATAGTTCAGAGTGCAATTTAAAAAAAAAAAAAAAAAAAGGGCAAATTCCCACCTGTTGGAACTGTCTGACCCCTTTTATTTTTGAACCATGGTGCAGAAATCGATTGATTGATGAAGGTTCTGCTTGCAAGACCTCCAGTAACAGCGGCCACTATAGGGGAAATGTAGTATTACATGTAGCCATTCACACATAGAAGCTGAACACTGCTAGCAACTCTCTGGCTTCATTAAAGGGACCATTAAGTGGAGGATTTTCTTCTACTATATCCATATACTCTATTAGTGCAACTCTGTAGTTTAGCCATTAGTTAAGGATAAATCTAATCCTGGGGTATGAAGACAGTGACCTTTCATATTTCTACATTTTTCTAACCATTATTAGGGTTAGACTTGGGGCTAGGGCTGTGTCTTAGTGCTAGGATTGGGTTAGAGCTAGGGTTAGATTTAGGGCTGGGGTTAGTCTTGGTGCTAGGGATTGGGTTAGGGTTAGTCTTGGCACTAGGGATTGGGTTAGGGTTAGTCTTGGTGCTAGGGATTGGGTTAGGGTTAGTCGTGGCACTAGGGATTGGGTTAGGTTTAGTCGTGGCGCTATGGATTGGGTTAAGGTTAGTCTTCGCACTAGGGATTAGGTTAGGGTTAGTCTTGGCACTAGGGATTGGGTTAGGATTAGTCTTGGCGCTAGCGATTGGGTTAGGGTTAGTCTTGGCACTAGGGATTGGGTTAGCGTTAGTCTTGGCACTAGGGATTGCTTGGGTTAAGGTTAGAATTGGCACTAGGGATTGGGTTAGGGTTAGTCTTGGCACTAGGGATTAGGTTAGGGTTAGTCTTGGCACTAGCGATTGGGTTAGGGTTAGTCTTGGTGCTAGCGATTGGGTTAGGGTTAAGGTTCGACTTAGTGATAAGGAAATAAAATTACTTTTTTTTCATCTATTTTCTACTTTTTTAAAATGTAGCTTTCCATTTTAAACATTTTATTAAAAAGTAGAAAATAACATAAAAGGTCAAAGCGCAAAATATAAATGACCTACTGTAATTTGTCCTCAAATTACAATCTCCTTACTTGGGGAGGGGTCCATAGTGGCTTGATGGAAAATACTCCAAAAGCATTAACTCTTCACGGGTTAGACTTGCCTCTGGATTCCTGCCCCCCGCTACATGACTGAGCTCCACTGCATAGACCATTAGCTTGGCCCTTTTTCTATTAGATTTCCAAGCCAAGAGGTCATGTATGAAGAGAAGATCCTTCTGCTCAATGCCAGGTGGCAGCAGAAATGGTGTAAAGCCTTCGTTGCTGAATTCCAAGCGGTGCAGGAAAGTCTAGTTATGGGATGTCTTTGGTGATTTTTCATGGTTCAGGTTGGGCTTCATAGTTTCTGTGACCACTATGGGCCCCTGAGCTGTTGGGGCCCTCTTGTATTTTATGTAACACGTTTTAGGAAAATGGACATTAGAATGTTAGAGAAGACGACTTCACCCGTTACTGAGATCTTATAGAAAATATGTGTAGTGAAGGGACGCTCAGGAGGTCTGAAGTGTCGCCCAGCGGTATAATCCGTCCGTCAGGTGGTGGCCCCCGTACTGCAGCGCGGCTGTCGGTGATGGTGATTGACGGCTCATGGGGCAGCAGAGACGCCACGTCCGGCTCATCGCATCCTCCGGCAACGGGCAGATCAGACAAGTCTTCATTGATCGTCTTGTGTGATTGATGCTTCGTCAATAATTATCACAAAACTTCCTTGGCGGCAAATACTAATATCACTGCCGGCCAGTCAGGTCCACAAGTTACAGGATTTCCATGATCTGGTAAAACTTGAATCACATGGAGGCTGGAGCCGTCTCGGCTGTGGTATTATAGACACCAGCCATTGTTACACATCTGTCTCTCTATTCTTTCTTTCTCTTTTTGTTTCTCTCTTTCTCATTCTCTCTTTTTCTTTCTTTATTTCTCTTTCTCTCTTTTTTTCTTTCTCTCTTTTCCTCTTTTTCTTTCTCTCTTTTCCTCTTTTTCTTTCTCTCTTTTCCTCTTTTTCTTTCTCTTTTCCTCTTTTTCTTTCTCTCTTTTCCTCTTTTTCTTTCTCTCTTTTCCTCTTTTTCTTTCTCTCTTTTCCTCTTTTTCTTTCTCTTTTTCTTTCATTCTTTCGCTTTTTTTCTTTCTCTTTCTTTCTCTCTTTTTCTTTCTTTCTTTCTCTTTTCTTTCTGTCTTTTTCTTTCTCTTTCACTCTTTCTTTCTTTCTCTTTTTTCTTTTTTTTTTCTTTTTTTTGTCTTTCTCTCTTTTTCATTCTCTTTTGCTTTCCCTTTTTCTCTCTCATTCTCTCTTGCTCTGCACAGATGTGCCTACATTGCTCTGTGCATTTGTCTCATCTCTGAGTTTGTCAGTTTTATCCAATTTTGTCTAATTGATGAAGGATATAATAAACGTCTTCTGTCTTATCCTAAAAAGAGAATTAATGTGTCCTCTCCTGTTTGTGTTATCCTCTACATAGCTGCTCTTAAAGGGGCAGTACACTATAGAGAACAGCCATATTATGGCGAGCTGGCGAAATATTACATAAATGGGTACAGTCAGGTCTCTCCAGTGCCACAGACTGAACGGCTTGCCCTGCTGTCCTAGGGTGTAATCGCCGTATCTTGGAAGGGGCTATCGATTATAGGGGGCACAGCGGCTGGCATTACTATTGTCACCTGGTGGGTAAATGAAACTGTTGGTCACTCGCTGGGCACTGTGGTTGGATGGCATTGTTGTAGTGATACGTGATTGACCCTATTATTGGGGCACTGTGGTTGGATGACCCTGTTATAAGGACACTCTGCTGTCACTGTTAAGGGGCCACTACATGTTCGATGGTACTGTTACCCTATAAGTAATCAAAGCTGGGGCTGCTATGGGGGCACTATAACTGATGCTGTCCTTAGAGATCTGTAGACGGATGGCAATGTTTTTGGGACCCTCAGCTGACATAATTATGGGGGCACTGTAGCTGGCACTGTGGGCTCTGCACCTGTGACCAAGCTAACTGAATCATAGCAGAGCTTAGATATAGAGTAATAATTTATTTATGAGACGCAGGAAGTTTCCGGTTACAAATAACCGCGTGGAGGGGATTATGGCGCCTCATACCCCCAAAAGCCACATAGAATAACACAGATCTACGGAAATTATAAGAAAATGCAATACCAAACATAACCACAGGGGGCGCTGCGAGGTGAGCGAATATTGTGAAGTGAAATTTGTACATTTTGCTTATCAGATGTGAACAGAGCAGAGAAAGCGCCATAGGTGCGAGTGTGACCCAGTGTGTCCTGTATACGCCGGGCACCTGTCTTTTACCGTAGATGCAATGATATATTGTCCTAATAATGCATGTAAAACGCCGCCATCTATAGCTCTATCAAATCTAAGGAAAAAATGGCTGCAGTCATGCTTACACCATTAAAGTGAAAAAAATTAAATTTTTTTTCATTCACTTTTTGCCTGTGTGTATATATGTAGATTGTGTGTGAAGTATTCTTTCAACTATTTGTGTGAATATGTTTTTGGCTTGTGTATATATCTGTATAGAATGTAACTGTGTGTAATTGGAGGTGTATGTAACTGCATGTGCATATATAGGTGTGTAAGTGGGTGTATACAGTGACATGTAAAAGTCTGGGCACCCCTGGTCAAAATGACTGTTATTGTGAACAGTTAATCAAGTTGATGAAATGATCTCTGAAAGGGCTGAAAAAAAGTTTTTCATTTTTTTTTTTAAATTTTTAAAATTATAAAAAGGAAAATTGGCCGATTCAAAACTTTGTGCACCCTGCACGGTTAGTACCCAGTAGCGCCCCCTTTTGCAAGTATTACAGCTTGTAAATACTTTTTGTAGCCAAACGAGTCTTTTAATTCTTGTTTGATGGATTTTCATCCATTCTTCCTTGGAGAATGTTTCCAGTTCTGTGAGATTCCTGGGGCGTCTTCCATCCTCTGCTATTTTGAGGTCTAGACACAGGTTTTCAATGATGCTCTGATCAGGGGACTGTGATGGATATACACTGCTCAAAAGAATAAAGGGAACACTTAAACAACAGACTATAACTGCAAGTAAATCAAACTTCTGTGAAATCAAACTGTCCACTTAGGAAGCAACACTGATTGACAATCAATTTCACATGCTGTTGTGCAAATGGAATAGAAAACAGATGGAAATTATTGGCAATTATCAAGACACTGAATAAAGGAGCGGTTCTCTAAAGGAGGTGGGGACCACAGACCACATCTCAGTACCAATGCTTTCTGGCTGATGTTCTGGTCACTTTTGAATGTTGGTTGTGCTTTCACACTCGTGGTAGCATGAGACAGACTCTACAACCCACACAAGTGGCTCAGGTAGTGCAGCTCATCCAGGATGGCACATCAATACGAGCTGTGGCAAGAAGGTTTGCTATGTCTGTCAGTGTACTGTCCAGAGGCTGGAGGCGCTACCAGGAGACAGGCCAGTACACCAGGAGAAGTGGAGGGGGCTGTAGGAGGGCAACAACCCAGCAGCAGGACCGCTACCTCAGCCTTTGTGCACGGAGGAACAGGAGGAGCACTGCCAGAGCCCTGCAAAATGACTTCCAGCAGGCCACAAATGTGCATGTGTCTGCACAAACGGTTAGAAACCGACTCCATGAGGATGGTCTGAGGGCCCGACGTCCACAGATGGGGGTTGTGCTCACAGCCCAACACCATGCAGGACTCTTGGCATTTGCCACAGTACCCCAGGATTGGCAAATTCGCCACTGGCGCCGTGCTCTTCACAGATGAAAGCAGGTTCACACTGAGCACATGTGACAGATGTGACAGAGTCTGGAGACGCCGTGGAGAGCGATCTTCTGCCTGCAACATCCTTTTGCATGACAGGATAGGCAGTGGGTCAGTAATGGTGTGGGGTGGCACTTCTTTGGAGGGCCGCACAGCCCACCCTCGCCTGACTGCCATTAGGTACCGAGATGAGATCCTCAGACCCCTTGTGAGAACCTATGCTGGTGCGGTTGGCCTTGGGTTCCTCCTGAAGCAGGACAATGCCAGACTTCATGTGGCTGGAGTGTGTCAGCAGTTCCTGCAAGATGAAGGCATTGAAGCTATGGACTGGTCCGCCCATTCCCCAGACCTGAATCCGATTGAACACATCTGGGACATCATGTCTCGCACCATCCACCAGCGTCACGTTGCACCACAGACAGTCTAGGAGTTGGCGGATGCTTTAGTCCAGGTCTGGGAGGAGATCCCTCAGGAGACCATCCACCGCCTTATCAGGAGCATGCCCAGGCGTTGTAGGGAGATCATACAGGCACGTGGAGGCCACACACACTACTGAGCATCATTTTGACTTGTTTTAAGGACATTACAATTCTACTTTAATTTTGTGTGTGACTCCAAATCCAGGCCTCCATTGGTTAATAAATTTGATTTCCATTGATGATTTTTGTGTGATTTTGCTGTCAGCACATTCAACTTTGTGCAGAACAAACTATTCAATGAGAATATTTCATTCATTCAGATCTAGGACGTGTTATTTGAGTGTTCCCTTAATTTTTTTGAGCAGTGTATATGTATGTGTGTATGGATGAATGTGTGTGTGTGTGTGTGTGTGTGTGTGTGTGTGTGTGTGTGTGTGTGTTTGGATGGGGGTGTGTGTATATGTATGGATGGATGTGTGTGTATGGATGTGTGTGTGGATGTGTGTGTATATGTATGGATGTGTGTGTATGGATGTGTATATGTATGTATGGATGTGTGTGTGGATGGATGGATGTGTATATGGATGTGTGTGTATATGGATGGATGTGTGTGTGTGTATGGATGTGTGTGTGTATATGTATGTACGGAGATGTGTATGTATCTGTGTATGTATCTGTGTATGGATGGATGTGTATATGTATGTGTGGATGGATGGATGTGTGTGTGGATGTGTGTGTATATGGATGTGTGTGTATATGTATGGATGTGTGTGTGGATGGATGGATGTGTGTGTATATGTATGGATGTGTGTGTGTTTTGGAGCATGTGAGTTAGTTTGGGGAGGGGGTGATGCAGTGTAGTAAGTGGAGGGAGTTGAGAGAATAGATGGAGAGGAATATGGAGAGAGGGAGGGCTGTAGTGGGAAGAACAGAGGAAGGCGAGAGAAGGAGGGATAGGAGGGATTGCAGCGCTGCAGCGCACACACAGGACACACACACCTGCAGCACATCCCCGGCCCGGGAGCAGCAGGAGCGGAGGCGTCTCAGCACCAGTCACACCTGTCACCACAGCCTGGGGTGAAGGAGGAGACCCCTGCATCATGGCACTAAAGCCCCCACTACTATAGACACCTGACATCCCTGGGGAACGGCTTGGCCCCCAAACTTCACCCCCAGCTGCCCACCAGGCCAACAGCAGGGTCTGCACCTCCAAGGTAAGTGACAGATGTGCTACCTCACCCCCCACTTCCTACTGGGAGAGATGTAGCAGAGCTGAGTTGGTCATTGGCCACCACTTATGATCATATCACGAGTCACGACACATTTTTGATTTACATAGGACTGCAGGTAAATCACCTGCCCTATCTGGACTCCCAAACTTATCGGGGCACAAACCACGCACCCACTAAAGAGTTAAATGACCAATTCAGCTCCACGGCTCCGCTTAATGTGGGTCTTGTTTCCTTCCCTGGAGCGTTAACCCCCTAAGTGCCGGGTTGCTGATCTGATGCAATGACTGTGTGCACCTTGTGACGCTGCCTCTGCAGGGGTCGGCGGTGCCGGTAGCCCCTGGCTGTCAGTGTGCCCCCCGGGCTCTGCAGTGACTGCTGGGGGGCAGTGGATTCAGTCTGTGCTGCTTGTTGTATACTGGGGAGGGCAGGAGATTTGTCTGCAGAAGGACACTGGGATTACTGGTTATTGATGGGAGAGGTGAGAGGGGGCAGAAGTGGCCATCTGCATGGATGCGACCACCTGGGCAGAGGCGCTGCGCCCACAGAATACAGATCACTGGACGGTCAGGCTGGAAATAGGGACCACCGAAATCCGACTGCAAGCCCCCCATGTCATCTGAGGGGGCAGCATGGGCAGTGCATGGCGAGGATGCAGACAGGATTGATGAGAATGGTGCAGGATCTTCCAGGGACAAATCCGCCGCAGGAATGTTCTCCAGTGTAATCTGCAAAAGGTGGAAGAGAGGAGGCAGAAAAAGGAGAACGCGGCTCCCCCAGAGGAGGATGGTCACAATCTATTATCTATCTATCTATCTATTTATCTATCTATTATCTGTCTATTATCTATCATCTATATATCTATTATCAATCTATTATTTATCTATTATCTCTAGCTATCTATCTATCTATTATCTATCTATTTATCTATTATGTATCTATTATCTATCATCTATATATCTATTATCAATCTATTATTTATCTATTATCTATTATCTCTAGCTATCTATCTATTATCTATCTATTTATCTATTATGAATCTATTATCTATCATCTATCTATCTATTATCTATCTATTATCTATTTATCTATTATCTATCATCTATTTATCATTTATCTATCTATTATTTATCTATAATCTATTATTTATCTATCATCTATCTAACTATCATCTATCTATTATCTATCATCTATCTATCTATCATCTATCTATTATCTATCATCTATCTATCATCTATCTATTATCTATCATCTATCTATCTATTATCTATCTATTATTTATCTATAATCTATTATCTATCTATATATCATCCATCTATCTACTTTACAAAAGCTCACACTTTGACCCATAACCTTGTGCACCTTTTGGCATGGAATAAATGGTTGTTTTTTTACGATGTTTTCAATTAAACTTTTTTTTCTCCTATACATTTATTTATTCATCCGTCCTTCTATCTGTCCACGTCTCTACTTGCTAAAGGTCGCACTTTGACTCAAAACATTGTGCCCCTTTGGCATAGAATAAATGGTTTTCACTTTTTCTTTTCTTTTGCTCCTGTACCTTTGTCTCCATATCTGTTCCTTCTCTATCTCTCCATTTTCTGTCAGTTCTATTATCTGCATCTCTCGCTTCTTTTTTTTTTGTATTTTGCATCTTTCTTTCTTTTGTTTTCTCACATTTCTTCGCTGATGGTTTGAGTGTCAGCTCTTTGGCCGAGGATGTCTCCATCACTGCAGTCAGGGAATATGGCGCCATGTAGTAAAGCTTGTGCCGCCGGTTCTTGGCGGTCAGTGAGTGGCTAATGACGTAGACTGGCGGCCGCGCTCCGGCCTGCGACGCTTCACAAACGTGGAGAGACGGCGCATCGTAAATGGCAATTGCATCTGAAATGTGGCGTGTCCTGAGCGGCCCGGTACAGACTGGCACAAGTCACATGCCACTGTATGTGGTACCGCCATTCCCTGTGGATGTCGGAGCATGCTGGGAGTAGTAGTTACACAAGAGCACAGGATTGGCCTCTCCCTGTGGCAATCTTAAAGGGGTTCTCTCTTAATCATTAAGGCCTCCCCAAAATAAGCCAATCACAGCTGTAGTCTGTATGAGAACCTAGAAACTAGCGTTTACTCTCCCTGCAGCGCCTCCGCAGGGGAAACAAGGTATTACATGATACAAATTGAATTCCGTGTCCTGGGTCCTCCAGAGAGAGACGTTCACATGGAAACCCTGATCAATAATGTCCTGGTAAGGAGGAGAACCAGGGTGAGGATTACCTCTCACCAGTAGGATATGGGGGGAAGGTGTAGACGAGAGATATTGGTGTATGAGGGTCTCGGAGACCATGAATGTGTCCTTGAGTTATTCTCTTCTGCGTTGTTTTGCAGTATTACATTTATCTCCCATCTTTCTGCTACGCTTGTGTCGGTCTTCACTGCACTTCTGGCTTTATATTCATGAACCTCGAGCGGTGCAATGTATCCTGCTCCTAGAAACCATTGTATATCTCCACTATTCTGTTTGTAGACGCCGCTCCCTCGGGTGGATGAGTTTTCTGATTTTTGCACCTCCGGTGCGGAGTGTTGTGTAAATCTCACGATGTTTAATGTAAATGGTGACGTGTTTGAGAAACAAAGATCCTGTTGGCGGTGTTCCAACAGTGTAACAAAGCTCTCCTGCCAAACTATGTGTCTCCACGGTAACAGACTACAAACAACCCTGAATGTAGTCAGATCTTGCAGCTGCGCGTTACTTCCTCCCATCCACCTCCGCTCCAACTGTATTGTCTCCGGGGATCGAAAAGAAGGGGTAGAGAGAAGTTATGGATTCTAGTCTGTAACCAAGTCAACACATATATTTGCCTTGGCGCTGCAGACACAAAACGGTAGCCCCCACTTTTATTTTTTTCCATAGTTGCAATTAGTATACGTCCCCTCTATAATCTCAGCGTCATAGCGCGTCATCCATTATGACATCACGTCACCTTCTCTGCATTAACAACACCTCTGCAAAGGGGCGGGGTTTAATTAAACTCCTCCCAAAAGTGGGTATTTTGGGGACGTTACGCTGCCATTGAAGGTGTTAAAGGGGTGGAAAATAAATGCCCTAAATTTGCAATCCCAGCAACTCAAAACCACAAACCCGCTAGCTGCGACATGACATGCGCCGTTCCTGTAATGACCCCTCTTGGTGCCGCCCCATATCCCGCTGTAACCCTGCGATTAACATTACCTTTCCGTTTCATCTAATTGCCTCTTCAGTTTTAATTGGATGCTGGCCCTTTAATGTTCATTTCTGCTTTCAAGCCTTTCCTGTGCTCAGGAGAAGCGATGAACATCTGCAAGCGACAATAGTCAGCAATAGTCAGCTGCTGGCGGCTCATCAGGAGCGTCGTGTAGCCGAACACCGTGACGTCGCAGCAGCCACTTCTAACACTCCCACATTCAAACGGTTTTTTGGAAGTCGGCAACCATGTAACAGCGTTATCTCATCCGCATAAACGGGAAGGTGCGAATTACTGAGGGCTGGTGATTCTGTTATATTCGTGTACATAGGGGCAGTATTATAGTAGTTATATTCCTGTACATAGGGGCAGTATTATAGTAGTTATATTCTTGTACATAGGAGCAGTATTATAGTAGTTATATTCTTGTACATAAGGGCAGTATTATAGTAGTTATATTCCTGTACATAGGGGCAGTATTATAGTAGTTATATTCTTGTACATAGGGGGCAGTATTATAGTAGTTATATTCTTGTACATAGAGGCAGTATTATAGTAGTTATATTCTTGTACATAGGAGCAGTATTATAGTAGTTATATTCTTGTACATAGGAGCAGTATTATAGTAGTTATATTCTTGTACATAGGAGCAGTATTATAGTAGTTATATTCCTGTACATAGGAGCAGTATTATAGTAGTTATATTCTTGTACATAGGAGCAGTATTATAGTAGTTATATTCTTGTACATAGGGGCAGTATTATAGTAGTTATATTCTTGTACATAGGAGCAGTATTATAGTAGTTATATTCTTGTACATAGGAGCAGTATTATAGTAGTTATATTCTTGTACATAGGGGCAGTATTATAGTAGTTATATTCTTGTACATAGGAGCAGTATTATAGTAGTTATATTCTTGTACATAGGAGCAGTATTATAGTAGTTATATTCTTGTACATAGGAGCAGTATTATAGTAGTTATATTCTTGTACATAGGAGCAGTATTATAGTAGTTATATTCTTGTACATAGGAGCAGTATTATAGTAGTTAAATTCCTGTACATAGGAGCAGTATTATAGTAGTTATATTCTTGTACATAGGAGCAGTATTATAGTAGTTATATTCTTGTACATAGGAGCAGTATTATAGTAGTTATATTCTTGTACATAGGAGCAGTATTATAGTAGTTATATTCTTGTACATAGGAGCAGTATTATAGTAGTTATATTCCTGTACATAGGAGCAGTATTATAGTAGTTATATTCTTGTACATAGGAGCAGTATTATAGTAGTTATATTCTTGTACATAGGGGCAGTATTATAGTAGTTATATTCTTGTACATAGGAGCAGTATTATAGTAGTTATATTCTTGTACATAGGAGCAGTATTATAGTAGTTATATTCTTGTACATAGAGCAGTATTATAGTAGTTATATTCTTGTACATAGGGGCAGTATTATAGTAGTTATATTCTTGTACATAGGGGCAGTATTATAGTAATCATATTCTTGTACTTAGGGGCAGTATTATAGTAGTTATATTCTTGTACATAGGAGCAGTATTATAGTAGTTATATTCTTGTACATAGGGGCAGTATTATAGTAGTTATATTCTTGTACATAGGGGAAGTATTATAGTAATTATATTCTTGTACTTAGCGGCAGTATTATAGTAGTTATATTCTTGTACATAGGAGCAGTATTATAGTAGTTATTCTTGTACATAGGGGCAGTATTATAGTAGTTATATTCTTGTACATAGGGGCAGTATTATAGTAGTTATATTCTTGTACATAGGGGCAGTATTATAGTAATTATATTCTTGTACTTAGGGGCAGTATTATAGTAGTTATATTCTTGTACATAGGAGCAGTATTATAGTAGTTATTCTTGTACATAGGGGCAGTATTATAGTAGTTATATTCTTGTACATAGGGGCAGTATTATAGTAGTTATATTCTTGTACATAGGAGCAGTATTATAGTAGTTATTCTTGTACATAGGAGAAGTATTATAGTAGTTATATTCTTGTACATAGGGGCAGTATTATAGTAGTTATATTCTTGTACATAGGGGCAGTATTATAGTAGTTATATTCTTGTACATAGGGGCAGTATTATAGTAGTTATATTCTTGTACATAGGGGCAGTATTATAGTAGTTATATTCTTGTACATAGGGGCAGTATTATAGTAGTTATATTCTTGTACATAGGGGCAGTATTATAGTAGTTATATTCTTGTACATAGGGGCAGTATTATAGTAGTTATATTCTTGTATATAGGGGGCAGTATTATAGTAGTTATATTCTTGTACATAGGGGCAGTATTATAGTAGTTATATTCTTGTACATAGGAGCAGTATTATAGTAGTTATATTCTTGTACATAGGGGCAGTATTATAGTAGTTATATTCTTGTACATAGGGGCAGTATTATAGTAGTTATATTCTTGTACATAGGGGCAGTATTATAGTAGTTATATTCTTGTATATAGGGAGCAGTATTATAGTAGTTATATTCTTGTACATAGGGGCAGTATTATAGTAGTTATATTCTTGTACATAGGGGCAGTATTATAGTAGTTATATTCTTGTACATAGGAGCAGTATTATAGTAGTTATATTCTTGTACATAGGAGCAGTATTATAGTAGTTATATTCTTGTACATAGGGAGCAGTATTATAGTAGTTATATTCTTGTATATAGGGGCAGTATTATAGTAGTTATATTCTTGTACATAGGAGCAGTATTATAGTAGTTATATTCTTGTACATAGGAGCAGTATTATAGTAGTTATATTCTTGTATATAGGGAGCAGTATTATAGTAGTTATATTATTGTACATAGGAGCAGTATTATAGTAGTTATATTCTTGTACATAGGAACAGTATTATAGTAGTTATATTCTTGTACATAGGAGCAGTATTATAGTAGTTATATTCTTGTACATAAGAGCAGTATTATAGTAGTTATATTCTTGTACATAGGAGCAGTATTATAGTAGTTATATTCTTGTACATAGGGGCAGTATTATAGTAGTTATATTCTTGTACATAGGGGCAGTATTACAGTAAGTATATTAATGTTCATAGAGAGCAACATTATTAGAGGAAATATGTAAATGTCTTTCCTTGTACCTTAGAGATATTTATTGCACACGTGATGTAAATATTTATTGTAACTGGAATTACTCTTTCATTTCCATTTCCATACCTCTCCCCACAACCTCATTAATGGACACAGCCATGGACTATTACAATACAACCTCCTGGTGAATCAATGAGGCCGTATGTGTGCTGCATTTTAATCCCCCTCCGCTCTGTCAGGCACACGGCTTTTCAGCACAGACACATTTATCGTTATGTAATTTATCTGCATAATTTATATGTATATGACGGTATGTATAATTTATATCGTGTTTCGCTGCTTGTCAGTAGTGCCATTTTATAATGTGGACGCCGGGTTAGCGCGCGCTCAGCTGCCACTGTTTCCGTCTTCTTAGATAATGCAGTCATGACCCTAACAAGCCCTGGGCTCCGGAGATTGGCCACCACTGTCTTAGCCATAACCTCGGTGGCAGCGCGCCATTGTTCAGAAATATTGTGTATCTATTGACCTTTTTTTTTTTTTTTTAATCATAATTGACTGGTAATTACAAATAATCCTTCAGCTTCATGTAGATGATGTTGTGAGGTCTACTTACCCATTCGATTTTCTAACATAAAAGGTATCGGTTTTATTATGGACCCGTGTGACTGCCGCCATAGGGTGCCTTTTATTATACCGTCATAATAAAGCATGCAATGGAGTGTAGAACGATCCGTCTATAATGGGTCAAATTCTCCCATTGATTTCCATCTATCCGCAGAAAATGAGTTCAGTGCATCCCTTGCAGCATTAAAAAAAAATTATGCCTACATGGAAACCATCAACAAGGATGTCAGGTTCTGCTGATAGACCTTATTGATCATAACTCGGTCACATCAACAATCAATTCAGTTTAACACTGCGTAGTCAAATTTTGCACCCGAGGTATTATGTGTAGACAAATTAAAAAAATCAGCTCCATCAACAGTAACTTGCTAATAGTTTCCTGGCAGTAATCGAATTTTTTTTTCTGTACATTAAAGCACTTGTAAAGTTTGCACATAACCTTCATCTGCTACTCATGCTCTAATGAAAATCATTTACATTTTGCACATATTTTTGGGGGGATTGCCCAAACCGGATCCATCAACAGTAGCTTGCCAATACTGTCATTTCCTGGTAGCAACATTATTCTTTTCCTGCAGTTTAGATAATTTGATAAATGTGTAATTTTTATCTGATACTAGATACCTTGCAACAGTTGGCTGCGAGATATTGCAAACTGTGCAGAACATGTTAGATCCATCAACAGCAGCTTGCTAATGGTTTTCTGGCACCACAGAGATTTTTTTAACTTTTTTTTCACATTAGAGTACAGGTGTACATTCTCTTTATCTTCTACCCCTGCAGATATTCACTCAAGATATTACACCTTATGTTAGTTTCATTGAACGTATCAGATCCATCAACAGCAGCTTGCTTTTAGTTTCCTGGCAGCTATCTGATTTTTGTTTTTTCTGCTGATTTGGAGAATTTGTGAAATATGTACATAATCTGACAATGTCCACTCCATAATATCTCGCAGTGAATATCTGCAAACTTCATATTGTTTACATTTAACAAATTGGATCCACTAACAGCAGCGTTAAGTTTCTTTGCAGCAATAGGATTTTCTTCTGCGCGTTAAAGTACTTCTAAAGTTTGTACATAACTTTCATCTTTTGCCCATGCTCTAATCAAGATAACGCACACTCCGCAGATATTGCCTTCGATGTATTACAACCTTCATGTTGCTTGTGTTGCACAAACCGGATCCATCAACAGTAGCTTGCTTATAGTTTTCCAGCAGCAATAGGATTTTTTTTCTGATAGATTTGGAGAATTTGTAAAATATGTACATAATCTGACAATATCCACTCCATAATATCTTTCAGTGAATAACTGCAAACTTCATATTGTTTGTGTTTAACAAATCAGATCCATCAACAGCAGCTTGTTAATGGTTTCCTGGTAGCAATCGGAGTATTTCTTCCAGCACATTAGAGGGAAGTGAGTCATAAAACCTTCTCCTACTACCCTTGCTATAATCCCGATATACAATAACACATATACTCTGCAGTGAACAGAAGAAACACCAGTGGTTGTGGGAAGCCAAGGGACGCGAGGGCCAAAATTCCAAAAGGGTGTCCAACTGTGCCTTAAAGACAGGATCCCAAACCTACATCCAAGCAATACTTACACTTTAGATTTGTCATCTAAGTCAGTATACCAGAATAACAGATCCGGATCTGTCAACAGCAGCTTGCTGATTGTAGCCAGACTTGTTTTTTTGGGGGGGTTTTGCACACAGTGGCATCATCTGTCTATATTGAGGGCATAGAATCTTAATCGTTCATATGAGCAAAGTGTGGGCTGTAGATTTGGCAGTAAAACACAGTTTATTAATGACAGATCTGTCAACAGCAGCTTGTTGGTAGTTTCTATGTATATATATTTTTTTCCTGTTCTGCTTAGTATCGATGTGTTGTGTACATAGCAAGAGTAAGATTATTGCCGGGGACCGTACGCGCCGTTGATATTGGCTGGGAAGAGAAGAAACATTCTTATTTGTTTGCGCTGAGCAGTAGTTCACAAGGAACACAAGTGGCGGCTGCACGAGCCAAGGAAAGCGCCGCCTGCGATTCAGTACGGTGGCATCCTTATATTCAGGGCAGAGAATTTTAAACATTCATATGAGCAATGCCAGCCAGATGGCAGTCAGCGCTGCACGGGATGCGCACATGCGTCGTGTCCGCTACAGATTGTGCTTTACTCCTGCCGCACACATTTGCGTCCTGCCTGCCTTGTGCTTGCAATGGCCGAGATCCCACCGGGGTAGATTATCCAGACCCTCGTTATCCATTGATGATCAATGCCTCTTGATCTCTGGGGTGCGGAAAAATGGATTAACCCTTTAAGAGCTCTAACAAATCCAGTTTTATCCGAATCTGGGAAAGCTGGGTGACAAGTCAATGGTCCTTTTATAGTCTTGTAATAGTCGCCTTTTAGGGAGCGATATCTGAACCCAATGAGGTTCCATTAAGTTGCGCCAAGATCCCTTTTAGAGGTTTATAATGACGAAAGTCCTATTGATTAGCGGTCAATCAGCCTGATTATTCTGTGATATGAGCGATTGCATTACTATTCAGGCTCCATAGCAACTTTTCACTCGTCATGTCTCAGAACAAGTTCCTGCACAGGACTTCACCCGCGTTACATGGATGCAATTTGGGCTTAAAGTCATTTTTGCAATTGGGTTCCTGTAATAATTTTGCACCGTCCGCCTTCTATTGCCTCTTTGCTTTCTATTTCTGGCTGCAGAACGAGTTAACTGAGAATCCATCAGCGAGTTCGCTATGCTTAGGACATTGAATTTGGAACTCCTTTTTTCTGACCTCCTCTCTGCTGATTTATGACCACAGACGAGATCATAATCGGCTTTTACAGACTCTTTATTTCCTTGCACATTCAAACGGTGCAAAATTTTTAATAAAACCCAATTGCAAAAATATGTTTTAACCCCAAATACATGCATTTAAGTAAAAAAAAAAATGTCCCCAAAGATGGTCAATCCTTTCAAGGCAACTTTCCTGTCTTAGTTGTCACTCAAAAAAAACCGTCGCACAGAAGGTGTCGAATCAAGGACTTTCAGGGAAACATTCTCATTTTCCAGCGATCTAGTAAATCCGCAGCGTCTGGTGCTTCTGTCGGACCTGAGGGCTCGTCTAGTAATTGTCCTTCCTTTGAGAGCGGTGATAACGGATCCTTATCTCTCTCTGGGATGGATTATTGAGACTGGGAAGGGGGCGCCGCATCAGATTATTATTGTTTTTTTATTGTAGAGGAAGCAGATTAGCCATTGCCGGGAGAAAGAAGTGAGACGGCGCGATATGGCGAACGCTCTGCAGCTCCGGTTCTGTTCTGGCAGCTAATTGGGATTGCGGTGCAATTAGCAGCATTAAGTGACAAGCGCTTCCCCTCCCCCCTCTCTGGAGTCGTAATAATACACTTCTGTTCCGCATTTTAATCAGGTCCAATATGGACGTCGGACCCCCGGCTGCCGGCTGCTCATTGACACTAATTGGACACATGACATTCTGGCAAGTGGTCGGGCTGCGGAGGACGACGGCTCCTCGGAGAATGACGAGTCGTGTCATTGACTACATACCTGATAATGTCAGAATTTGTGTTGCAATGTTGCCCTCTACGACTTTGTTACCCATTGTGTCGCGGGTTGTGTAACGTTGTAACCTCTGTCGTGTCCTTCACGGTATTGGGGGAATGTTTGGTTTTCGTGGATGCTATCTGATGACCTTTGACCTTGAAAATGCGTTTTGTCCTTTTGAAGGTCAAGCTGGAGTCTAGTGATCGTATCGGGTCGTTTAGATCTGTAGAAGCTGCCGGATGTCAATGTAAAATGTCTATCCGCTCCTACTGCCCATATGGCCCCCATAACACCAGTGTCCTGTTATGTGGCAGAGGGGACTGAGCTCTGGTGCAACGCCGACCTCTGGACCCTCTAAATCCCTCCCAGGAGGGTCCTGCCCTGCATTCTAGGAAGTTAAAGGAGGAATTGTCAACACCCACAACATGGGTCAAAGTTTCAAGGAGTTTGGAAGTTCTCTACTTTTTCCAATGACCTGGATGTTCCAAGAATGCCATAATTTATACCAGCCTCACAAAACAGACCTTAAAGAGGAACGGTTGTTTTACTTTTTATTACATAAATCTATTGTACACGTGAGGATAAACAACTCTGTAATATATCTTATCAAAGAAATCTGCTTTTTTTCTCCTCCCAGACTTCACTTTCACTTTTGATTGAAGGATGACATTTGTTTTCAGTGAAGACAGATTTTACCCGTGAATGGAGAAAGAAGCTGATTTCTCTGATGAGATATATCACAAAGTTGTTTATTTTCAAGTGTACTATTGGTTTATGAAATAAAAATTGTAACCAACTGTTACTCTTTAACCATTTCAACACATCACATAATCACATACGACGTAAACTTACAACAGCCAGGAGTCAGCTGAAGACCCCGTGCCTGTCATTATGATCCTCCTGGGAAAGCCAAGTTCATAGGAGATTGTGATTTTCTCTATACATAGTAGTGCTAATACATTGGTATGAATAGCAGCAGCAATCAAATGATCGCTGTTTTGAGTCCCCTAAGGGGACTATTAAATACAGTAACAAGTGAAGAAAATAAGTTTTAAAAATATGAAAAAAAAAAAAATAGTTTGTGAAAAATAAAAATAAAAAAACCCACTAGTTAAAATCACCCCCTTTCTTAATTAAAAATAAAACCATTACAAAAAACCACGTGCACATTTGGAATCGCCGCTTTCAGAAACGTCTGATCTGTCAAAATATAAAATAAATGAATCCGATTGGTAAACTGCGTAATGAGGAGAAAAATCAAAACAGAATTACTTTTTATATAGTCACCGCAACATTGCAATAAAAGGCAATTAAAACATTGTACCTACCCCAAAATGATATCAGTAAAAACTCAGCTCAGGGCACAAAAAATAAACCCTCACACAGCCCCAGGTCCAAAAAAATGAAAACGTTATTCGTCTCAGAAAATGGCAACAAAAGCAATATTTTTGTTTTCTTACAAATTTCTGAATTGTTGTCACACCACGTAAATAAAAAAAAAACTATACATGTTTGGTGTCTGCGTATTCGTACAGACCTGGAGAATCATATTGCCAGGTCAGATTTGCCATCTAGTGAACATGGTAAATAAGAAGGAAGAAAGAAGGGGTGGAAACAATGGAAATGGGGGAAAAAATGGCCATATCATGACGGGGTTAAAAGAGGAGGATTTATGCAAATTTTCTCCAGAGTAGTCCTTTGGTGGGAGAGTTTGGTAAGTGTTGGGAGGGATGCATATAGTCATACTTCCCAAACATCTTATTTGTAGGCCACTATTAATCCTCATCACTAATCAACCCAGAAACGCTGCCGAACCTCCCAGAACAGCCAACGTTTGGCCTCTCTTACAGTTTACGTCCCACGACAATCCCGGGAATGAGTGGATCGATGCCTTTAGGTGCCTCAAGTCATTTTAATTTGTTCTCTGCTATGGACAATCCCTTATTTTGCATTTGACCCTGTAGCTCGACCAATGGTCCTACTGCCTGAAAGTGAAGGTTTCTACCAAGCTCCATGGGATGATGGTAGGACTATGTCGATCCCATTTTGCTGCCATTTTTGCCTCCAATATTTATCCACACACGATAGGAAATACGTTATTTTCTTCCTGTCATTTAGATGCTGACAAGTTAATTCGTACCCTTGGGACACCAGGCAGGACTGGGTCGGGGGGTCTGGCAGTCTAAGACGTGCAATGAAAACTCTTCGGAGAATTGTAGTTAACATTTTATAAATTGCTTCGCTATAGGTGATTGACCCGTCTCGCAGGAGAAAAACTCTACCATGGTATCTTGAATTTGGCAATTTCTAAGCCCCATCTGCCTAATGCTGGCTGTTTCATGCTTCACTTAATGGTGCATTCAATTAATTCTTATCGTTTTACTCTTATTATAGAAGGGAAATGGGAATATTCCTGTTTCATGTGAACGATCTTACGGGTGGCGAAAGGAAGAAAAGGAAGGAAGACAGTTTTTTTTCTTTGAAATGAGAATTCTTACAGCATCTGATCTTCTAAATTACAAGAATACTCATAGATATTGGGGGGATTTCATTAATGAGACCAAAAACATTCCTAGATATTGAGGGATTTCATCAATGGGGTTAAAAACATTCCTAGATATTGAGGTATTTCATTAATGGGGTCAAAAACCTTCCAAGATTTTGAGGGATTTAATCAATGGGGTCAAAACATTCTGAGATATTGAGAGATTTCATTAATGGGGTCAAAAACTTTCATAGATATTGAGGTATTTATTCAATGGGGTCAAAAACATTCCAAGATTTTGAGGGATTTCATCAATGGGGTCAAAAACATTCCTAGACATTGGGAGACTTCATCAATGCGGTCAAAACATTTCTAGATATTGTGGTATTTCGTCTGTGGAGTTAAAACATTCCTAGATATTGGGACATTTCACATATGGGGCCACAAACCTTCCTAGATATTGAGGAATTTCATCAATGGAGTCAAAAACATTCATTGACATTTGGGAATCTCATTAATTGGCCTAAAACATTCATTGACATTGGGACATCTCTTGAATGGGGTGAAAAACACTCCTAGACTTTGAGGGATTTAATTCATGGGGCTAAAAACATTCATAAACTTTGAGGGATTTCAGTAAAGGGAATCTGTCACCACAAAATTGGGCTATAAGCTAAGGCCACCCACATCAGGGGTTTATCTACAGAATTCTGTAATGCTGTAG
Source organism: Ranitomeya variabilis (assembly GCF_051348905.1). Lineage (NCBI taxonomy): Eukaryota > Metazoa > Chordata > Amphibia > Anura > Dendrobatidae > Ranitomeya > Ranitomeya variabilis. Next base: position 204,870,902 of record NC_135239.1, read on the forward strand.
ATAAGCCTCCCGATGTCACCTGAAAGATGAGAAAAAGAGGTTAGATTATATTCACCCAGGGGCGGTCCCGGTTCGGGTCTGATGGGTGTCGTGGTCCGGTTCGGGTATTTCTATCTTCATACGATGACGTCTTCTTTGCTGCCTGCCGAGGCTCCTGCGCAGGCTTACTGATCTGCCCTGTTGAGGGCAGAGCAAAGTACTGCAGTGTGCCCAGGCTCCGGGAAAGGTCAGAGAGGCCCAGCGCCTGCGCACTGCAGTACTTTGCTCTGCCTTCAACAGGGCAGATAACGTATGCCTGCGCCAGATCCGCGGCAGAAAGAAAAGAAGAGGATGTCATTGTATGAAGATGGGAGGTGCTGGACCCGGACCGCGGTGCCAATCGGACCGGACCACAGCGGGACCGCCCCTGGGTGAGTATAATCTAACCTCTTTTTCTCATCTTTCAGGTTACATCGGGGGGCTTATCTACAGCATTCCAGAATGCTGTAGATAAGCCCCTGATGCCGGTGGCCTTAAGGTACCTTCACACTAAAGGCCCCGTCACACTTAGCGACGCTGCAGCGATACAGACAACGATGCCGATCGCTGCAACGTCGCTGTTTGGTCGCTGGAGAGCGGTCACACAGACCGCTCTCCAGCGACCAACGATGCCGAGGTCCCCGGGTAACCAGGGTAAACATCGGGTTGCTAAGCGCAGGGCCGCGCTTAGTAACCCGATGTTTACCCTGGTTACCAGCGTAAAACGTAAAAAAAACAAACCGTACATACTCACCTTCGCGTCCCCCATCGTCCGCTTCCTGCACTGACTGTGAGCGCCGGCCCTAACAGCAGAGCGGTGACGTCACCGCTGTGCTGTACTTTCACTTTCACTTTGCGGCGCTCAGTCAGTGTGGGAAGCGGACGCCGGGGGACGCATGTGAGTATGTACTGTTTGTTTTTTTTACATTTTACACTGGTAACCAGGGTAAACATCGGGTTACTAAGCGCGGCCCTGTGCTTAGTAACCCAATGTTTACCCTGGTTACCAGTGTAAAACATCGCTGGTATCGTTGCTTTTGGTGTCAAACACGACGATACACGCCGGTCTGACGACCAAATAAAGTTCTGAACTTTCTTCAACGACCAGCGATATCACAGCAGGATCCAGATCGCTGCTGCCTGTCACACTCAACGATATCGCTAGCCAGGACGCTGCAACGTCACGGATCGCTAGCGATATCGTTTAGTGTGACGGTACCTTTACCTTATAGGCCAATTTTGGGGGGTGACAGAATCCCTTTAATGAACAAAAAGACTTCTGCATGTCAAGATCTCAAGGCCAAGAGGAAGAACACAAAAAAACTACGTCTGATCTGCAAACAAAAGCCCTTAATTCAAGGCCTTATTGGAGATTTCATATTAGACCCATGTTCTTGGTGATGGATGAATGAAAATATCCTATTACTTAGTCATCCCTTGAACATCTTGTAAGATAAGAGGTTGTTAGGACCCTTGGGATCGTCCGTTAGTGGTTTTCACCGCCCATAAGGAACCACGAGGAAGGTTGGTTTAACCTGAGCTTCTCCTTCCTCCCCTGAGGAGCCTCAACCGAGGAACATGGGTCGGGGTTACTGTTGAGGACTTGACTTTTGTAGATATCTGGCCACTCATTTCAATATATTTCCTTGTTTATTTTATCCGGTTATTTTCTAACAAATCATTTAAATCTTACCACCATAAGTCTAGGATTTTCTTTTGGTCTTGTGGTTTTTGACTATTTGCTTTTTTTTCATCTTCTTGGGATTCCTGACAGTTTGTCTGATAGAAGATCAATCTTGTTCGGATGGCACAGATACAAGACGCCGTCTGCCTCGGTGGTGCAGATATTTGTTTTGCCATTAGTCACACGCCGGTTCCCAGTCTCGTTTTTTTCGCCTCGGTTGCTGTTACTAAGGACGTCTTGCATGAGATAAGGAGGAAGTTTCCAGTGGATCATCTCGTGTTCGCCTTGCCTTGGGAATTTCATAATGAACTCATTATGGAAGTGTTCAGATGAGACCTGACACGGGAACCTGATTAACAGTTTGCACATTGATAGGATTTATATACTCGCTGATGTCTCTGGTTGTCCCTTTGTCATAGTCATCACTTCGTATCCCTTGGCGGAGCCGAGACCGAGTGTCAGTGAACATGTAATGAAGATTTATTGAAAAATTATATTTATTTGTAAATAACATAATAGGAAAGATGCAGGATACTCGGCCCTCCCATGAGGGACATAACAGTGGGCTTCTTGTCTTGCAAAGCATTATAGCCTCCCATGGAGGCCTAATGGGCAGCACGTAGTCCATACTTGCCAACATGCAATGTCCCAAATCAGGACAATCAAGCTCCGCTGCCTGGAGCAATGCTCAAAATACTCAGTAACACCCACTTTTTTGGGTGGAGGTTGGGTAATTTCTGCCCCTTTGATGGGTAGATATAACATAGACCCCAAAACAAAGTCAGTATCTGGGCCCGAACCATTATGTCTTATGTGGTGCAGCGGCTCTTGGCCCCTCATGTACCTAGGCATGGGTACAACAGCTACTTCTGCACTTCCTTTAGCATTTTTACTTGTGCCCCAATAGCCCTGCCCTGGATAATACAACATTGACAATCCAAATTGTGGTGCTGAAAGGTTTTTACTTTTATAGCAATCCATTATAATACTCTTACATTTTAGATATTACAGTAGAGGATCTTTAGAAGAGATACGGACATGTAAATGGAGGAGACGAAGCTGAGAATCCACGCTAAAGGAAGAGCGACAGAAGTCCTATGTAAGGCATGGAAGCCGCATTAATATGGAGGGAAGGGGTGACTAGCATTCATACACTCCTTAAACAGGACCGGTCGCTTGCCATAAGTACCGTATTTTCCGGCATATAAGACGACTGGGCGTATAAGACGACCCCCCAACTTTTCCAGTTAAAATATAAAATCTTCTTAAAAGTCGGGGGTCTTCTTATACGCCATATGTTGTCTTATAGGGCCGGTGACTAATGTGCCTTTTGGGGGGGGGAGTGGTCCTGATGACGAAGAGGGGGCATCTCACAGGAAAGTGTGAGTGGAGTATCCCCCATTACCTCATTGTAGCTGCAGTGTGGGGTGCTGGGGAGCGGCGGCGGCCACCGCCCCACAGCACAGCACCCATGCGGCACAAAGAAGGAGCAGCAGCTGCCACCTCTCCCCAGCACAGAGACCCCATGCTGCAGCTACAATGAGGTAATGGGGGATACTCCACTCACACTTTCCTATGAGACGCCCCCTCTTCGTCATCGGGACCACTCCCCCCACCCACCATATACACATTGGTGTCTGCACTCGGTGTACAAGACGGCACCCGGCGTATAAGACGACCCCCGACTTTTAAGAAGATTTTCAGGGGTTAAAAAGTAGTCTTATACGCCAGAAAATACAGTATATATTTTACCCTGGTGTAAACGCCGTTGTTCTCCTGAATCCGGCAATGTTTTCCTTTTATTCCTTCTCCTCTCCATTCCTGAGATATGACCTCCTTTGCCCTGCATATAAATCTAGTACTTAGCCAAGTGGGTGTGGTCCTGATCTTTTAGAGAGCGTATTCATGAGGACCATGCCCAGTTGGCTATAAAGACCAGGTTTATATAGAGGGGGAAATTTTTCAGACTGGGTGAGAGCAACTGTGAACTGCGGAGCCGACATCTCTAGAGGAGTATCCTATGTAGTCTGTCTTTCAGGTGTACTGTTGCTACTTGTATTGTTGGTACTTTGGGGTGTACTGTTGCTAATTTCAGATGTACTGTTGCTACTTGTATTGTTGCTACTTTAAGGTGTACTGCTGTTACTCGTATTGTTGCTACTTTGGGGTGTACTGTTGATTCTTGTATTGTTTCTACTTTGGGGTGTACTGTTGCTTCTTGTATTGTTGCTACTTTGGGGTGTACTGCTGATTCTTGTATTGTTGCTACTTTGGGGTGTACTGTTGATACTTGTATTGTTTCTACTTTGGGGTGTACTGTTGATACTTGTATTGTTGCTACTTTGCGGTGTACTGTTGCTTCTTGTATTGTTGCCACTTTTGGGTGTACTGTTGCTTCTTGTATTGTTGCTACTTTCTGGTGTACTGTTGATACTTGTATTGTTGCCACTTTGGGGTGTACTGTTGCTTCTTGTATTGTTGCTACTTTGGGGTGTACTGTTGCTACTTCCATTGTTGCTACTTTCTGGTGTACTGTTGCTGCTCCCCTACATCAGTTTATTATTAGCTGGCTGGGATATCATGTTATATGCTGCTACTTAATCTCTAAGTACTATCATGTCTCTTAGACAACGCTATCTTGTGATTTATTATTACTCTCCGTACATTAATCTGCTACCTATTAGTATATTATTCTTGGTACTTGTCTGTGTGTATAATATATGTGATCTGTATTTGTGCAATAGATTTTTTTTTTAATTATTGTGAGCGTAGAATAACGCTTGTTTTTATATTTATAGGATTCGGATTTTTTCTGGTGTTATTTGCTATATTTTTGTTCTGACAAACCATACTAGAGTAAGGCTACGTTCACATTTGCGTTGCGTCGGGCGCAGCTGCGGCGACGCATGCGTCATGTGCCCCTATATTTAACATGGAGGCGCATGGACATGCGTTGTGTTGCGTTTTGTGACGCATGCGTTTTTTGGCGCAAGCGTCAGGGTGCAGAGGACGCAGCATGTTGCATTTTTTTTGCGCTAAAAAAATGAACGCATGCGTCACAAAACGCTGCGTTTTGCTGCGTTTCGCATGCGTTTTTGCGTGCGTTGTGCGTTGTGTCGCCGATGCAGCACACAACAACGCAAATGTGAACGTAGCCTAAGCTGTGTGTATGAATGGTAGTCGGAACTTGCCAACTTGTAGCCCTACACACTAGTAACCACTTATACCCTTTGTCATTCACAATAAACAATTGGTTCCAGTCACAATGTGTCCACATGAGTCCACCGTAGCCCCCAAACTAAATAATACTTCCCCCAAAAATCCCCTCTGTGATGTCCTAAATATTATCACTAGGGGATGTGAATGTTACACAAGGAAAGGAATTACCGTTTAGGAACCACTCTCAAATTACGAAGTGAACTTAAAGAGAATCTGTCACTTGTCAAGTGTCCAGTTCAGTTTTTGCTCTTATTTTATTCCCACTGCTCTATGGAACCTGCAAGATGTTGTTTTTTATTAAATCCGCCAAATGGTTCAAAAGATATGAACCTTTCTATTTAGTGATAATTTTATGGTCTATATGATCCTCCTGGGCGTGTCTCTAAGCTGTTTTGCATAATTACCTTTTGAGCCACGCCCCTTAAATCCTACAAATGAACACTTAATAAAAAGGTCCATATCTCTGGAACCATATGGCGGATTGTAAAAAAGTAAAAAGGAGAATACTCAGCGGAGCATTGAGCACAAAATAAGAGCAACACTGGCCAACTTTTCATTTGATGTCAGATCCTCTTTAAAGCAAAGTTCTAATGCTTATCAACTATTCTTTTCACTGGGTGCCATGTAATACTGCATTTCACCTGCAGTGGTCGCTGATGAGCACCTCTTACAACCTCCGAAGATGATCGTTAGAGCTTAAAGGAACGAAACCTCCGACAATCGAGTCAACCTATTTCGGCAATTAATCTAACACATAGGACGACCCCTTTAAGGGTAGATCTTTGCGTTAATAGCTGTACTAAAAGTTCTTTAACTTTAAGAGGCGATGTTGGTAGATATAGCCTAATGCCTGTCCTTACATTAATTCTCTCTGCTTATAATGACTTCACTTGCGGTTGCCGTGGTAAGAAAAAGAAGAAAAAAATCAGCATTACAGAGCGAATAATATGGGAGCACGGGCCCAGAGCTCCGCACCCTGTGCCACCGTCGGATTGTCTCCGCAATTAAAACCTGCGGGTAATTAATGATCATCGTGAAAATAATTAGCAGTGTTTTCATATCTAATAGTCGGTTCCTAAACCCCCAATGCCCTTTAAATAGAAAAATATATATATATTATAGTGGTGTGCAAAAGTTTTAGGCAGGTGTGGGAAAAAAGTTACAAAGTAAGAAGCTTCCAAAATTAGAAGCGCTAATGGTTTATTTTTATCAATTAACAAAAGTCAAAGTGAAGAAATAAAAGAGAAACGTAAATCCCACAAATGTTTGACGTGACCTTCGAGAAAGCATCAATTCTTATAGGTTTTCAAGCGTCTGGGCCTTTAACCCCTTAGATGTTACGTCATTGACACCTGAGGCATCTAAGGGGTTTAACAGAAAAAAATGTAACCTCTGCAACACAACTGTCAGCTGGGGAACTAATGAGCTTTTATGGCAGCTGATTGGCGGCTGCAGCTCATCTTGTGCCAAATAATCATGTGACCCCTGCAGCCAGTCAGATATTATCTGCAGCGGTTTGAGGGAGGATGTAACATAATTAACTGCAGGGAAGTTCAGAGACTGGTTTTGGTCGTCCATCAAAGTGATGGAGAATCGGTAAGGGGAGTAAGCACCGTATGCAGTAAACTCCACCTAGTGGTGATGGCGTGATTCTATATCTGTGCAGAGGATTTGTCGCTCTGTATCAGAAAAAATTGAGTTCTCCAGTCACTATAAATGTAAGGCACTACTGATCCCTCAACCATATCCACAGAGATCAAGTACTCTGCAGTATAAGACGAAGACGAGGGGGGTCCCTTTGAATATACAGTTATATGAAAAAGTTTGGGCACCCCTATTAATCTTAAGCTTAATGTTTTATAAAAATTGGTTTGTTTTTTTTGCAACAGCTATTTCAGTTTCATATATCTAATAACTGTTGGACACAGTAATGTTTCTGCCTTGAAATGAGGTTTATTGTACTAACAGAAAATGTGCAATCTGCATTCAAACAAAATTTGACAGGTGCATAAGTATGGGCACCCTTATCATGTTCTTGTTTTAAATACTCCTACCTACTTTTTAGTGACTAATTACTAAAGCACTTTTTTTGGTTTTGTAACCTCATTGAGCTTTGAACTTCATAGCCAGGTGTATGCAATCATGAGAAAAGCTACTTAAAGTGGCCACTTGCAAGTTGTTCTCCTGTTTGAATCTCCTCCGAAGAGTGGCATCATGGGCTCCTCAAAACAACTGTCAAATGATCTGAAAACAAAGATTATTCAACATAGTTGTTCAGGGGAAGGATACAATGATACAGTGATGCGAAAGAAGCCGTTTCTGCAAGCACGCCACAAACCGAGTCGGCTGAGGTATGCAAAAGCACATTTGGAGAAGCCAATTTCTTTTTGGAAGAAGGTCCTGTGGACTGATGAAACCAAGATTGAGTTGTTTGGTCATACAAAAAGGCGTTATGCATGGCGGCAAAAAAACACAGCATTCCAAGAAAAACACTTGCTACCCACAGTAAAATTTGGTGGAGGTTCCATCATGCTTTGGGGCTGTGTGGCCAATGCCGGCACCGGGAATCTTGTTAAAGTTGAGGGACGCATGGATTCCTCTCAGTATCAGCAGATTCTTGACAATAATGTTCATGAATCAGTGAAAAAGTTGGAAGTTACGCAGGGGATGGATCTTTCAGAAAGACAATGATCCAAAACACCACTTCAAATCTACTCAGGCATTCATGCAGAGGAACAATTACACTGTTCTGGAATGGTCATCCCAGTCCCCAGACCTGAATATCATTGAACATCTGTGGGATCATTTGAAGAGGGCTGTCCATGCTCGGCGACCATCAAACTTAACTGAACTGGAATTGTTTTGTAAAGAGGAATGGTCAAAAATACCTTCATCCAGGATCCAGGAACTCATTAAAAGCTACAGGAAGCGACTAGAGGCTGTTATTTATGCAAAAGGAGGATCTACTAAATATTAATGTCACTTTTCTGGTGAGGTGCCCATACTTATGTACCTGTCAAATTTTGTTTGAATGCAGATTGCACATTCTCTGTTAGTACAATAAACCTCAATTCAAGGCAGAAACATTACTGTGTCCAACAGATATTAGATATATGAAACTGAAATAGCTGTTGCCAAAAAAACTATTTTTATAAAACATTAAGCTTAAGATTAATAGGGGTGCCCAAACTTTTTCATATAACTGTAAGACATATACAAGGTCCCGAAAGAACGCTGTTTTCACTCTTAACTGGAGTCTAATTAATCAGATCAGCAACATGATTCATTGGATTTCTCCGATGGCAATATTCTCATAAGTGATCTAAGCCAACAGTATAGCCTCAAAGGGAAGATGCCCAGGTTATTCAGTTTGCAAAAGTATTCACACATACACACACACCTCGCACCAGATTTTTTGTTTTGCTACCTCACAATCTGGAATTAGTTTTTTTTTTGATGGTTTGCATCAGTTCGTGTACAGAACATGCCGACAACTGTGAACATTTGGTTTTCTTTTTAATGTAAAACAAAAAATAAATAGGACAAAAAAAAAAAAAACTGAAAACTTCAGTGTGCATAACTATTCACCCCCCTAAAGTCAGTACTTTGTAGAGCCTCCTTTTTCATCAATTACAGCCGCACGTTGCTTTGGATAAGTCTCTATGATCTTTCCACACCTGGCCACTGGGATTGTTGCCCATTCCTCAAGGCAAAACTGCTCCAGCTCCTTCACGTTAGATGGTTTCTCTGGTGAGCAGCAATCTTCACGACTTACCACAGATTCTCCATTGGATTAAGGTCTGGGCTGTGACTCGGCCACTCCAAAACATTCACACGTTTCCCCTTAAACCACTCAAGTGTTGCTTTAGAAATATGCTTTGGGTGATTGTCTTGTCATAAAGGGAACCTCCGTCCCAGTCTCAAAACACTCAAAAATAAGTTTTGCTCAAGAATATCCCTGTATTTCGCACCATCCATCTTCCCCTCAACTCAGACCTTTTTCTCTGTCCCTGCTGCTGTAAAACATCTGCACAGCATGATGCTGCCACCACCATGTTTCACTGTGGGGATGGTGTTTGGGGGGTAATAAGCTGTATTGTTTGATGCCAGACATAGCATCTACATTGGTTGGCAAAAAGTAAAATTCTGGTCTCCTCTGACCACAGTCCCTTCCTCAATACATTTGGATAGTCTCCCACATGTCTTTTGAAAACTCAAAAGAAGCCTTACAATTTTTGTGTGTAAGTAAAGGATTTGTTCTGCCCACTTTTCCATAAAGGCCACCTCTATGGGACAGCGGTGGGGGCCATCATACAGTATTGGGGCTACAGTGGGGACATCGTATAGTGTGGGGACTAATTAAGGGGTAATTATACAGTGTGGGGGACTAATGTGGAGGTATTATAGTTTTCGGGGCATTATACGGTCTATAGTGGAGCTGTAGGGACATCATACTGTTTATAAGGGTGTTGTGACATTGTGTAGCGGTGAGCTGTACAGGGAAAGTCTCAGTGGACATTATTAATGTTAAGTGGGCACTTATTATTATAGGGGCACTCATACGGCAGCAGCGGCTCAATATTAGGGTATCAGCAGGATGAGGAGTTTGTGCAGGTTGGGAATAGATGGGGAAGATGCAGGAAAAGTGAGACGTCCGATGTGTCTGTGCTGTGATCTCTGCAGTCAAATCTTTTCCTGGGGAAGTTGTCATGTCGGTCTGGGTCAGATGGAAAAGACGGGGAAAGTGAATGATTCCATCAGAAAGGACGTCCTCTGTACGTCACCATCTATAACTGTACTGTAATCTTTTATATGTTCTGCAGGACTGGAATCTACCACTATAGGATCACCATATGGCGGTAATATTAGTGCTGGTCTTTGTATAGTGATTTACTTTCAGTAGCAGCAGGGTCATCGGCTGGGGTTCCCTTATACTTATTATTAGGGTGCGCCACCATAGCTGTAATCAGAGCTACCTAGTTAGGGGTCACTCAGATGTTTCGCCCCTTCACTCCCCCCTAGCTACGCCTCTGCTGTGCATACTACGAAGACACGAACATTGATTACAAGTAAGATTTGTTTTTGGATACTGAGGAGCATTAAATATCGCTCTTGTCATTGAAGTGGACTTGTTTCTTCCGAGCTCCTAATAGAACGTGTGTTTCTGCCCGTAGCTCTGGCACATAACTCAGAGCCACTTCAGGAGTGAACGAGCCGCTACCCATCAACCAGATTCTCTTACATAATCCCATCTGCGCCGGGCACAGGTGAGCGTCAGAAATACGGATTTTAAAATAATTACTCATCTAAATAGTCTTGTGCTCATTAAATCTGTGGGGTCCATTATCAACACGCTGACAAGCGCCAAACAGTGCTGAAGTGTTACCAGACACAGAGCGAAGGGATCCAGTGTACGCCACAATCCTTCCCAGCATTTATATGCTTGCACATAGGGGCAGTATTATAGTAGTTATATTCTTGTACATAGGGAGCAGTATTATAGTAGATATATTCTTGTACATAGGAGCAGTATTATAGTAGTTATATTCTTGTACATAGGGGCAGTATTATAGTAGTTATATTCTTGTACATAGGGGCAGTATTATAGTAGTTATATTCTTGTACATAGGAGCAGTATTATAGTAGTTATATTCTTGTACATAGGAGCAGTATTATAGTAGTTATATTCGTGTACATAGGGGGCAGTATTATAGTAGTTATATTCTTGTATATAGGGGGCAGTATTATAGTAGTTATATTCTTGTACATAGGGGCAGTATTATAGTAGTTATATTCTTGTACATAGGAGCAGTATTATAGTAGTTATATTCTTGTACATAGAAGCAGTATTATAGTAGTTATATTCTTGTACATAGGAGCAGTATTATAGTAGTTATATTCTTGTACATAGGGGCAGTATTATAGTAGTTATATTCTTGTACATAGGGGCAGTATTATAGTAGTTATATTCTTGTACATAGCAGCAGTATTATAGTAGTTATATTCTTGTACATAGGAGCAGTATTATAGTAGCTATATTCTTGTACATAGGAGCAGTATTATAGTAGTTATATTCTTGTACATAGGAGCAGTATTATAGTAGTTATATTCTTGTACATACGGGTAGTATTATAGTAGTAATATTCTTGTACATAGGGAGCAGTATTATAGTAGTTCTATTCTTGTACATAGGGAGCAGTATTATAGTAGTTATATTCTTGTACATAGGGGCAGTATTATAGTAGTTATATTCTTACAAATGGGAGCAGTATTAAAAATTAAATAAAACCTATCCAAGTACAGATAAATATTTAACTAGAAAGATGCATTATTATATAAAAATCTGAAATTTCTTGATTTTGGTTTGTTAATAATTATACTTATGAAGAAGTAATATATACTGTGAATGAGGCTGTTCAGACTGTAACCTTTGTAAGATATACGAGGGTCTCGAGGTTGCAGTATTCTTCTATTCTTACTAACACATGGTAGGTCGGGGCCCTATTATAAATTTTGCACTGGGGCCCAGATGCTCAGGTTAAACCTCTGCTCTCACATTTCCGATTAGACTATTGATTCCGGACTCTTTTTATGTTGAAATCTCAAAGTAGACGCAAAAAACAAATCCTCCTTTGAAGATGAGAACTTCTGCTCTTCCCACTTCGCTCCCTGGAGGCCACAAAGAGCTAAAACACCGGCATTAATTAGGCTCAGAAGGATAATATGTCTTTCCTAGAAGAAAAAAAAAAAACGTAAATTGCAATCTCCATGTACCTGTTCCATTGGCATTAACCCTTTATTACCAGCAATATGCTAATTAGTTTCCAGCGGAATCAGTTACTCATCATAACAAGGACGTTTTCTGAAAATGACATTTTACAAAATTCCGATTTTCTATGGACGTGGGATGAAAGGGGGAAAAGCAGGTGAGAACCCATTGTTCTGGCTAAATTCTTACGTTAGATTTCTAGCGTTTTTGATGGTGCGGAGCATTTTTGCACAAATTATCTAGTTTTATGTTACTTGTGTTTTTTCTGCGAGTTGTTTTTATGTTGTTTTTTTGGAGCACAAGAGTTTTAAATCAAACTAGTTTGCTTTGGAGACTTATTGTTTGCTCTCATAAAACAAGAAATCAGACTCCAACATATATTTATTTTTTCTTTTTAAAGTGTATATTTCGGGCTAAAAATAATTTTTGCAATTGGGTTTGATGAACAGTTTTGCACCGGTTTTCTTATACAGGCTCTTTGTTTCCCAGCAAATTCGATTATTTGATCTGTGGTCATGAATCATAAAAAAGAGTTAAACCAGTTCCAAATTCTCGCGCTCACTGACAGATTCTCGGTTAACTCATTCTGCAGAAGTTTCTTTGCCCTGCAGGTCACCTGTTATCAGAGGACTGAGCCTGTAACAAGCTGTTAATCCATTTGGTCCACGCTGCAAATAAAATTTCTTTAAAAAAAAATGCTGGCTCCGCTCCCACGTGTGACACATTTCCTTTTATGTATGTCATTTTTCTACATATTAAAAACCACAAAAAGGAAAATGGGCCAGTGCAAAAGTTTTGGCACCCTTGGAGATTTGTGTGCTCCGATAACTTTGACCAAGATTTCAGACCTTAATTAAACCAAGATATAAGGAGTGATTTGATAACCTAATATAAATCTATATCCTACTATATGGGGTTCAAGTAGACATAAGTACTTATCAACAAACAAAAGCACCTGAACAGAATAGATAAAGTGAATAAAAACAAAAGTATAAACAGTACGTATCAATATAATGAAGCTTTTATTAGACACACCATACTTTAAATTAAAAAAAAAAGACAAGACATTATAAAAAAAAAACAACATAAAATATACAAGTAAAAACAAGAGACCACCGCACAAATTTTATTCAAAACATGATCAAGGACTATATAGTAAATATCAAAAAGTGTATATAGCAAATATGCAAATGTTAGAGAGCGTGCGATCAGAATATCAATGGGGGTATATATTCCAAATAATAAAGTGCAGTGCATATAAATATTAATTATAATTATTATCAAAGTATACAAAAATAATTATAGAACAAATGTATTAATTTTAATAATCAGTGTATGGCATTGTATATGTGTGTGTGTGTATATATATATATATATATATATATATATATATATATATATATATATATATATATATATATATATATATATATATATATATATATATATATATATATATAGACGCAATGAAGTGCCTTAGATGTAATGCTGGCCATAAGGGATCTCCATAAAGGTGAACGAGGGGATATGCATACTAACCAGGATTCACGCTCTGTGTTGACGCCGCTGCCCCACACTCCAAAGTGATATTCTGATCGCAAGATCTCCAACTTTTGCATGTGCTTCTAAGCAACTGTCTAGCACTCTGAAAATAGAGGCCCACAAAGCAGGAGAAGCTATAAGAAAACATTAAAGTGTTTTCAAGTTGCCCTTTCCTCGGTTCCAAATTTAATTAAGAAATGGTAGTTATCAGGAATAGTGGAGGTCAAGATAAGGTCTGGAAGACCAAGCAACATTTCAGTGAGAGCTGCTGGTAGGATTGCTAGAGAGGCAAATCAGAACTCCCGCTTGACTGCGAACGACCTTCAGAAAGATTTAGCAGACTCTGAAGTTGTGATACATTGTTCTACTGTTCAGAGACACCTGCACAAATATGGCCTTCATAGAAGAGTCATCAGAAGGAAGACTGGATGAAAATCCCTCAAACAAGAAGTGAAAGAGGTGGTAAGCATTTAAAGGAACAGTACGTGCAAAATATTGCCATAGAAAACCATCGAGTGTCACATTTCTCCTTATGATTTTTTGACCCTTTTGTGATTTCCGCACTTTTCTGGGTAAATTATATATATTTTTCTTATTTATGTGACCGGAATGGTAGAATTGTTTGCCTCTTGCTCGCCGGGTGCAGTTTCTATGGAAATTCCTGTTTGTCTTTGGTCACTTTTTCTCGGTCTGGAATTCCTATAAATAAAGAGGTTTGAGAAGAGATGACGAGATGAAGCTTCATGTGTCACTTGTCACAGCTGTCACTGGCAGCGCTGCTCGCTGAGAGGTTACACCACTGACCCTAATTTGCTCCAATTGTTCTAGTCCGCGGCGGCCCTCATTAGAGAAAACATCAGAATTCTATTTTGGCCATTCCTCAACAATATTTCATAGGAAGATCAAATAAAAAAAAAAATTACCGGTTTGATTTGAAACAAATGGATTCATCACAAATCAAAAGACTTTTGTCCTCTGACGTCTCACCAGGATCCAAAGCATAATAATGGTTGGGAAGGAAGGAGTTAAAAAAATAAGATTATATTCACCTGTTCTAGGTGAACCTGTCACTCGCCATAAATATGTAATTTTTTTCCCTGGTGTAAATGCCGCTGTTCTCCTGAATCCGGCGATGTTTTCCTTTTCTTCCTGGGCCTCTGCGTTCCTGAGATAAGGCCAGCTCTTTCCATAATCGAAATCTAGTGTTTTATCTCCAAGTGGGTGTGGTCTTCATCTATTTGTGGGCGTCGTCTTGAAGATCACGCCTACTTGGCTAAAAAGATTAGATTTATATGCAGGGAAAAAGAGGCCGTATCTCAGGAATGGAGAGGGGCAGGAACAAAAGGAAAACATTGCCGGATTCAGGAGAACAGCAGTACTTGTACCGGGTGAAAAGTTATATATTTGTGACAAGTGATGGGTCCTCTTTATTCACATCTGGGTGTAAGGTGTAAGAACAGGCGCCCCAATAATTGGGGGAAAAAAAAAATCCAGAAGTTTCTTTAAAAGACTGTCGTGCAATTTTTGGGGCACCCTTTCTTACACCTTATACCTAGAAGTGTAAATTAAAGAGGACCTGAAACTTGTTATATATATATATATTTGTATATATTTTTTCTCTTGGTGTAAATGTCGCTGTTCTCCTGAATCCGGCGATGTTTTCCTTTTGTTCCTGTGAGTCTCCTTTCCTGAGATACGGCCTCTTCTTCCATGTTTATAAACCTAGCCTTTTTAGCCAAATAGGCATGATCTTCAAGATCAAAGAATAGATGACCACACCCACTTGGCTATAATAGACTAGATTTGTAGACCAGGATGAGAGGGCCATATCTCAGGAAAGGAGAGGCGCAGAAACAAAAGGAAAACATCGCCGGATTCAGGAGAACAGCGGCATTTACATCATGGAGGAAGAAATATGATATATGAAAAGTGACATCTTTGGGTGTAATAACGGGTGCCCCAATTATTGCACTACGACCTTGTCAGAAACTTCTGGGTTGTTTTTTTTTCTTTTCCTATCGATCAGTAAGAGAAATCCATTCCTGTAGAATGAAATCTCATCAGGGATGTTGGGATTTCTGCCTGTTTCAATGGAAGAATCACTAACCAGGCTCCATGGTTACAGATTCCCTTCGCGGCTGCTGATAATAAGGACTTGACACTCGTCGTCTTACCCTGTCTCGGAGAAAAAAAAAAAGAAAAAAAGAAAGATGTGTTAGGAATGGAGCAGGAGACACTGATAATCCCCAGGTTCTGAATGTTATCGCTTGTAACCCGAGGTGCCAGGTGCTGGGAATACTCGGCGCCGTACAGGAGGAAGTCGTGTTCCTCTACAGGAACCGATTAAAAATGCAAAGGTTGTGATCTGCGCTGAGCGTCCGGACGCAGACCTCGTAAATCATCAGTGAGCGGCCAGTGCCGTGTAATACCGGACGGTTCGGGGGGCTATGGGAATCTTCGATCAAGTCCCGCTATTTTCTAAATTCCTGGAGATGAGCAGGATCCTGGTCCAGGACCTGGCCCTGGTGTAAATGCCGCTGTTCTCCTGAATCCGGCGATGTTTTACTTTTATTTCTGCGCCTCTCCGATCCTGAGATATGGCCTCCTCTTCCTTGTATATAAGTCTGACCTTTTCAGCCAAGTGGGCGTGATCATCTGCTCTTCAGTGGGCGTCTTCATTAGGACCACACCTACTTGGCTTTAAAAAAAAAAAAGGATTTATATCCATGGAAGAAGAGGCCATATCTTGGCAACGGAGAGGCGCATAAACTAAAGAAAAACAGCGCCGGATTCAGGAGAACAGCGGCGTTTTATATCCAGGGGAGGGGGAAGAAACTACATATATATTTCTGGCAAATGACAGGTCCTCATTAAAGAGCCAATATAATACCGCCATATCGGTCCTAAATAATACTACAATTTAATTCCTAAATAAATCCGCTATATACTGCTATTTTAATACCGGTGGTTTTAGATTACTCCGGGTATTCCTGTCCTTTAAAAATGGGGTGCCCTAAATGAGGCCCTACTAATGGGCTATGTAAGCCATTGTATGGATCCCCTGCTACAAAGCAGGGGAAAGAGTGGGCGAATGGATAGGACATCCTCTTCTAATGGCAAGGTGGGGCCCAATGAATGAATAGTACTGCTGCACCTGATGGCTGCACTATGCTGGGACACTCGGGGCAGGATGGCATTATTTTATTTTTTTTTATTATTTTTTTTGTTTTCTTGTGTTTTATGCAGTAAAAAAAAAAGTGTTAAAATAAAAGCTGATCCCCCCGCTCTTCCGTGAAGAGGAGGTAACTGAGCCGTTATGTTCTTGTTTTGTGTTTTCAGTCTTGAGAAATCTCTTTTGATCTTCCAGGAATTAAAGATGACCTACTTTGGGTGTGCAGCGTGTTCCTTCCCTGCAGAGTTTGCGTTGTAAAATTATTCATTAGCCGGTTTGAGATTTGGCGGCTTTGTGAGAGATCCCATCTCTCGTCTGTCATTTTGCTCATTTGCAGATATGGTGCAGAGTCTCGCTTAACCCCTGAGAGCAGAAAGTAGAAACCGGCATAGACAGAAAAAAAAGCGGAGTATTGCACATATCTAGTCCGGATAGCGAT
Source organism: Ranitomeya variabilis (assembly GCF_051348905.1). NCBI lineage: Eukaryota > Metazoa > Chordata > Amphibia > Anura > Dendrobatidae > Ranitomeya > Ranitomeya variabilis. Next base: position 204,887,745 of record NC_135239.1, read on the forward strand.
GGTTTCCAGCTCTTGTGGAACTACAACTCCCAGCAGATGCATATCCGGATTTGGAGAGGAAAAACCTCTTAGTGTTTCTTCCAAGCCTTTTTTAGATTTGGGTTTTTCAACAAGCTCGTTGACTGTTTGCAGAATTGTGATTGCTGCTCTTGAGGTTTTGAACACAAGACAATATTTCTAATCTTAAGAGCTGTGCGACTTATATTTAGGTTCAGCTTATGTTATAAGATAAGAGCCCGATATAAAGCTTACATTATGCAAAAAAAAGTAGGATCATCTAAACTTATTACATAGCTAGGAGCGTCTTCTTTTTTTTTTTCCATAATACATAGATCCAAATCTCCTGCATAGACCCAGAATCAAATACAAGGTGTTGTTTTTTTTTGCCACCACTAGAGGGAGCTTATGAGCTGACTGCAGACTCTGCAGACATTAAACTCCAATAATAAATGTTCTACATATAAAAGCATCAAATACATTTTTTTTAATGTAAAATAACCTATAATTAATGACCTATACTGTATATCCCACTATATATCATAAACGGATGAGCGTTTTACATTGTAAAAGCATTTATCCCTTCATGGAACAAATTGCACGACTAGCGAAAATCCTAAACACATTCATTATTAAAATAGAATTGAGTTAAAAAAAAAAAGAAGTGATATTAAGACGTAACATAAAAAAATGCTAAAAATAAAAAAGTAAATGCACAAAATCAATTCAATAATATAAATAAAACTAGAATATAAATATGACTGTAAAGAATTAAAAATGATAAAATACAAATGAACTAAATGAAACAAAAGGAATAACACTCTAAACAAAAAATAAATAAAAGCAACTATATAAACAAAATAAATAATTTGTCTAAATGGAGACCGTCATCAGGATTTCCCATTCTCCTTGTACAGAGCTAAAAACCCTGCATAACCAAGAAGATAAATAATAATAAACCCTGCTTACAGCCACCACTAGGTGGAGCTGTAGAGCAAAGTGCATACTATTGTTGTATCTTGTATGTTAATGGATGCATAAAAGGAGCAAAGTGAAGGCAGCCAAATCTTACACCAGAAATATGAAGCAAGGGGCCAGCGCATGTGCAGAAAGACTCCTCACACTGACCTCAGCATGGTAGGAGGAATTGCTCATGTGCAGCCATGATCCACATCAATCATAGGCGGTGGGAAGTGTTTGCGGACCCAATAGTCCGCTCAGCATTGGTTAGTATAGGACAGTTTTACAGCGAGGTGTGACGGGGAAGCAACTATAAAGGGGATGTATGGAAGTAAAGAGTCTTAAAGGGGTTGTCCAGGCTGGACACAAAACCACTTGGTCTTGCCACCGGCACTGGAGAAAGCCCCTTTAATAGATGGTTACACCTGCTGACAGGTTCCCCCTAAAGATTAGTTGTTAGTTTCATCCAATTTGCTCTGACTAGCTTATTCCATCTCTTCTGCCATCACCCATACAGCAATATAGACACCTGTCTGCAGTTTGCTCTAGAGCTCCCCCTAGTGGTAACTGTTAGAAGTGAGATTTTAGTAGTAGTAGTAGTAGTAGCAGTAGTAGCAGTAGTAGTAGTAGTAGTTCTTTCTGGCCGTCTATTGAAAAAGTGAAAAAAAAAAAAAAAGTAAAATCTTGTATGAGATATTGGGAAATTACTTACCAAAAACTTTGATGTAATTATGATGTTCACGTTAAGTCCTCTAAGTTGTCTCTCCCCCCAGAATCCAGGATCAGATGAAATGAGCAATTAATTATTAATAGATTTGGCTCTAATTGGAGAGAAAAAAACACCTGTGAGTTAAGGGCTTTAATAAAAATATCGAGACCCTCACATCTTGGGTTTCGTTGACCCTTTTTCTGCCGGGTTGAGCGCCATGGGAGTCGGTAGGCATTTTAATCAGCCCCAATATGTCAAACCTCTAGATGTACGGTATGTAGATGGGCAGAATGTCACCTGCAATCCAGAGACAAAGAAGCAGGAGAGTGACAGACCACGGAGGAGAGGGTTAGGAATCGGCAGAACGAGCGCGTGGGAAGGAGCCGCTCCTCATCTGTCAGCCCGCGAGCTCTCAATCACTGTCTATTAGCGCTCACTTGCCTCCATTGTCTCCACATTGCGGCCCCTTCTCGGAGAGATCTGCGCAGACCCAGAACTTGTTTTCTTAAAGAGGAATAATTATTATCAATGGAGCTCGGCACCGACCCCGGGTGCAGACTGAAGCTGAGTTATGCTCCAATAAGGATCTCATTACGCCTTCATCTTTTCTTGTTATCCCGTTCGCTGACAGCTCCATGTAATTGAATTCTCGTGTCATTTTCTTACCGTCCCTCATCAGCTGTTCCCCGTATTGCGCCAGGCGGGGAAGATCTACTCGTCTTAGGGTGGATTCATGCTGCATTAGTTGTGCCTGTTGCATGAGCAATGATCTAATAGGACCCTGCACCCCCAGCGGTGGACCAGACGGTGGTCTTCTTGGCCTGCACTGGGCCTGTATGATACACCCCAGTCTGCTGCACTACTCCTGTAATAAATGTCTATGTGCATTATATACATAGGCGATGGATGGCACTGTGTGCCTATATTTGGGCACTCATCGGGGGCATCATAGGGATGTATACCCCCAACCAAAGCATGAAAGCTCCTTAACCAGCAAGCTCCGGTTAGATCAAATGCCTCACGTGTCTGGATGAGCAGAAAGGTTGACCCACCCTGGTTTGGCACCTGGTTCTGTCCCCCTGACGGTCCGATCCGGAGTCTTTGTTTCTGCACCAGCAATGGTCGGCCTGGAATGTTGGACTTACTAGGCCCCCGGGAACGTTATGACGTTACTTAGACTCAGACTAGACTGGGGCCCAATGAGCCGCAGGGGCCGCCCTGATCCCACTGTAATGGGAGATCCAACTGGATCCCGGCCCGGGGTAGATTAAATTTTACTACTTATGTATACAGTACCTGTCAAAAGTCCGGACGCCCCTGTTCATGCGATGGTTCTTATTGGAATGTGCACATTGTAGATTCAGATTGAAGGCAGCAAAGCTGCCAAAGAAGGAAAAATATAAAAGCTAGGAGTAAAGAAACACATGCAAAACAGACCAGATTCCTTATGGCCCCCCCCTTTAACTCTGATAAAAGTTTACACCCCCTTGTCATTCTTCTCTGAGCACTTGTCGGCTGCTTCACCTGCGCTCGGTATCCAACCCATCCTAAAGCATCTCAGTTGGGTTGAGGTCAGGTGATTGTGGAGGACGTGTCCTCTAATGCATCCTCCATCCCTCTTCTTCTTGGTCACATTGCCCTTACGTAGCCTGGAGGTGTTTTGTGTTATTATACCTGTTGCAGCCCAAATCATGGTCCCACTAAGTGCAGACCAGATGGGATGACATGATGATGCAGGACACTGTGGTGGCCATGCTGGGTAAGGTGCCTTGAACTTGAAATAAATCATCAACAGTGTCACCAGCACAGCCCCCCATACCATCACACTGCCCCTCCATGATTCACAGTGGACACCACAGATGTAGGACATATCCAGTCACCTTTTCTGCATCTCACAAACACGTGGTGGTTGGTGCCAAAAATGTCACATTCTGATTGATTCCACTGATCTAATGGCCAGTTCTTGTGTTGTTCGACCCATTTAAGTCTCTTTTGTTTCCTGTCCTCATTAGTAGCTGCTTTGCAGCAATTCAACTATAAAGTCCTGCTTCTCTCACTACCTGCACAGTTGATGTTGATGTGTCTGCCACTTCATGTAATCATTTATGAAGGCTGTTATCAGAGGATCTATGAGTTTGTTGTTTCTAACTCTGATGAACTTATCCTCTGCAGCAGAGGAAATTTTTGGTGTTCCTTTCACAGGGCGGTCCTTGAGAACCAGTTTAATCATAGCAGTTGGTGGTTTTCATCATTACACTTGGATACCTTCAAGGTTCTAGCAATTTTCTGGAATGACAGACCTTCATGTCTTTAGAGTAATGATGCCTGTAATTTGTCATATTCTGTCTTAGGACACTTCTGGAATAGGACTCAGCACTGTATGCAGCTATGCACCAATACCAGATGTGATTTTCCAACACAAACATTTCCTGAAGGTTGGTAATTAAACAAACAACCTTCATGAAGTGCAGTATTCCACTAGACGAGGCATACCTGTTCATTTTACAGCCATTTCAGTTAACAACATGATGCAGCTGCTGAAGAATCATAAAATCCTAGAATGTTGGAGTTGGAAGTAACCTCCAGGGTCATCGTGTCCAACCCCCTGCTCAATGCAAGAGTCACTAAACCATCTCAGACAGATATCTGTCCAGCCTCTGTTTGAAGACTTCCATTGAAGGAGCACTCACCACCTCTCGTGGCAGCCTGCTCCACTCATTGAATCTTCAATGTGCACATTGTTGCTGCAAGAAATGTCCGTGTGTGTATGTGTGTGTGTGTATATATATATATATATATATATATATATATATATATATATATATATATATATATATATATATATATATATATATATATATATATATATATATATACACAGTGCAGACCAAAAGTTTGGACACACCTCATTTAAAGATTTTTCTGTATTTTCATGACTATGAAAATTGTACATTCACACTGAAGGCATCAAAACTGAGAATTAACACATGTGGAATTATATACTTAACAAAAAAGTGTGAAACAACTGAAATTATGTCTTATATTCTAGGTTCTTCAAAGTAGCCACCTTTTGCTTTGATGACTGCTTTGCACACTCTTGGCATTCTCTTGATGAGCTTCAAGAGGTAGTCACCGGGAATGGTCTTCAAGCAATCTTGAAGAAGTTCCTAGAGATGCTTAGCACTTGTTGGCCCTTTTGCCTTCACTCTGCGGTCCAGCTCACCCCAAACCATCTCGATTGGGTTCAGGTCTGGTGACTGTGGAGGCCAGGTCATCTGGTGTAGCACCCCATCACTCTCCTTCTTGGTCAAATAGCCCTTACACAGCCTGGAGGTGTGTTTGGGGTCATTGTCCTGTTGAAAAATAAATGATGGTCCAAGTAAACGCAAACCGGATGGAATAGATGCTGTGGTAGCCATGCTGGTTCAGTATGCCTTCAATTTTGAATAAATCCCCAACAGTGTCACCAGCAGAGCCCCCCCACACCATCACACCTCCTCCTCCATGCCTCACGGTGGGAACCAGGCATGTAGAGTCCATCCGTTCACCTTTTCTGCGTCGCACAAAGACACGGTGGTTGGAACCAAAGATCTCAAATTTGGACTCATCAGATCAAAGCACAGATTTCCACTGGTCTAATGTCCATTCCTTGTGTTCTTTAGCCCAAACAAGTCTCTTCTGCTTGTTGCCTGTCCTTAGCAGTGGTTTCCTAGCAGGCTGTGTAAGGGCTATTTGACCAAGAAGGAGAGTGATGGGATGCTGCGCCAGATGACCTGGCCTCCACAGTCACCAGACCTGAACCCAATCGAGATGGTTTGGGGTGAGCTGGACCGCAGAGTGAAGGCAAAAGGGCCAACAAGTGCTAAGCATCTCTAGGAACTTCTTCAAGATTGCTTGAAGACCATTCCCAGGGACTACCTCTTGAAGCTCATCAAGAGAATGCCAAGAGTGTGCAAATCAGTCATCAAAGCAAAAGGTGGCTACTTTGAAGAACCTAGAATATAAGACACAATTTCTGTTGTTTCACACTTTTTTAAGTATATAATTCCACTTGTTAATTCATAGTTTTGATGCCTTCAGTGTGAATGCACAATTTTCATAGTCATGAAAATACAGAAAAATCGTAAAATGAGAAGGTGTGTCCAAACTTTTGCTCTGTACTGTGTATATGTGTATCTATATATATAATTGTCTAAGGGGTACTTCCGTCTTTCTGTCGGCAACTTCCGTCACGGATATTCATTCGCTGATTGGTCTCGCCAGCTGCCTGTCATGGCTGCCGCGATCAATCAGCGACGGCCATAGTCCGATTAGTCCCTCCCTACTCCCCTGCAGTCAGTGCCCGGCGCCCGCTCCATACTCCCCGCAGTCACGGCTCACACAGGGTTAATGCCAGTGGTAACAGACCGCGTTATGCCGCGGGTAACTCCGTTACCGCCGCTATTGACCCTGTGTGACCAAGTTTTTACTATTGAGGCTGCCTATGCAGCCTCAATAGTAAAAACATCTAATGTTAAAAATAATAAAAAAATAACAAATCATTATATACTCACCTTCCGCCGCCTTTCAGACGCTCCGTTGACCGGCCCATGCAAGCGGCAGGTTCCGGTGCTAAGGTTGGTGTGCGACAAGGACCTGCCATGACGTCACGGTCATGTGACCGCGGCGTCATCACAGGGCCTGTGCGAGAAGGACCTGCCGCGACGTCATCACACCCTCGAACCGGAAGCTGCCACCTGAACCGAACACAGGCGACAGAACTACAAGGGGCCCCTCGGAAGGTGAGTATATGTTTATTTTTTAACCTGTGACATACGTGGCTGGGCAATATACTACGTGCCTCTGTGCTTTATACTACGTCACTGGGCAATATACAGTTATATGAAAAAGTTTGGGCACCCCTATTAATCTTAAGCTTAATGTTTTATAAAAATTGTTTTTTTTTGCAACAGCTATTTCAGTTTCATATATCTAATATCTGTTGGACACAGTAATGTTTCTGCCTTGAAATGAGGTTTATTGTACTAACAGAAAATGTGCAATCTGCATTCAAACAAAAGTTGACAGGTGCATAAGTATGGGCACCCTTATCATTTTCATCATTAAATACTCCTACCTACTTTTTACTGACTTACTAAAGCTCTTTTTTTGGGTTTTGTAACCTCATTGAACTTTGAACTTCATAGCCAGGTGTATGCAATCATGAGAAAAGCTACTTAAAGTGGCCACTTGCAAGTTGTTCTCCCGTTTGAATCTCCTCTGAAGAGTGGCATCATGGGCTCCTCAAAACAACTGTCAAATGATCTGAAAACAAAGATTATTCAACATAGTTGTTCAGGGGAAGGATACAAAAAGCTGTCTCAGAGATTTAACCTGTCAATTTCCACTGTGAGGAACATAGTAAGGAAATGGAAGAACACAGGCACAGTTCTTGTTAAGGCCAGAAGTGGCAGGCCAAGAAAAACATCAGAAAGGCAGAGAAGAAGAATGGTGAGATCAGTCAAGGACAATCCTCAGACCACCTCCAGAGAGCTGCAGCATCAACTTGCTGCAGATGGTGTCACTGTGCATCGGTCAAGTATACAACGCACTTTGCACAAGGAGAAGCTGTATGGGAGAGTGATGCAAAAGAAGCCGTTTCTGCAAGCACGCCACAAACAGAGTCGGCTGAGGTATGCAAAAGCACATTTGGAGAAGCCAAGTTCTTTTTGGAAGAAGGTCCTGTGGACTGATGAAACCAAGATTGAGCTGTTTGGTCATATAAAAAGGCGTTATGCATGGTGGCAAAAAAACAGTGCGTTGTATAGTTGAATGGTGGATCCTGTGTTATCTACTGTATATAGAGGTGTTATCAGTCATTGTACAGGAGGAGGAGGTGAGCTGTGATATCACCTACTGTGAATGGTGGATTTTGTTATCTACTGTATATAGAGGTGTTATCAGTCATTGTACAGGAGGAGGAGGTGAGCTGTGACATCACCTATTGTGAATGGTGGATCCTGTGTTATCTACTGTATATAGAGGTGTTATCAGTCATTGTACAGGAGGAGGAGGTGAGCTGTGATATCACCTATTGTGAATGGTGGATCCTGTGTTATCTACTGTATATAGAGGTGTTATCAGTCATTGTACAGGAGGAGGAGGTGAGCTGTGATATCACCTATTGTGAATGGTGGATCCTGTGTTATCTACTGTATATAGAGGTGTTATCAGTCATTGTACAGGAGGAGGAGGTGAGCTATGACATCACCTATTGTGAATGGTGGATCCTGTGTTATCTACTGTATATAGAGGTGTTATCAGTCATTGTACAGGAGGGGGAGGTGAGCTGAGATATCACCTATTGTGTATGGTGGATCCTGTGTTATCTACTGTATATAGAGGTGTTATCAGTCATTGTACAGGAGGGGGAGGTGAGCTGTGACATCACCTATTGTGTATGGTGGATCCTGTGTTATCTACTGTATATAGAGGTGTTATCAGTCATTGTACAGGAGGGGGAGGTGAGCTGTGATATCATCTATTGTGAATGGTGGATCCTGTGTTATCTACTATATATAGAGGTGTTATAAGTAATTGTACAGGAGGAGGTGAGCTGTGACATTACCATATTTTCGGGAGATCATTCAGTCAATTGGTAATCAAAGTCTTAGGTGGAAAATCGCAAAGGATTTTCTTGAAGATTGCTGTTCATCAGAGGAAATCATCTAACGTGAAGGAGATGGAGGAGTTTTGCTTTGAGGAATGGGCAAAATCCCAGCGACCAGATATGGAAAGCTCATAGAGACTTATCCAAGGTGAAGCTGTAATTTCCACAAAAGGAGGCTCTACAAACTACTGACTTTAGGGTCGTGAATAGTTATACACACTGAAGTTTTCAGTTATTTTGTTCTATTAGTTGTTTGCTTCACAATAAAAACAAACAAATGTTCACAGTTGTAGTCATGTTCCTTACATGAACTGATGGAAACCCCCCAAAAACTCTGAAATTCCAGGTTGTGAGGTAGAAAAACATGAAAAAATACCAAGGAGGTGAATACTTTTGGAAGCCACTGCAGGTGATAACTTGTCAAGTTGGGAATAAGACTTTAAATGTACAGAGAAGAGTCGGGACAATGAATTTCCTTTCTCAGATTTGATACCTGAATCTCGACACATTTTAATACACGAGACAATTATTGCACATTTTTAATATTGCAGATTTCTCTCGGATGAGAATTGCTCCGGGGAGTCATTATATTTGAGGTTCTGTTATATAATTATCTCATTTTTTATTCTCTAATTGTTTTCTCTCAAAAGTCTAAAACCTGATTAGCCCGAAATACAAAGTACAAAGCCGTCCTACAATTCTGCTACCAGTGCTGTCCGAGGTGCTGAAACTGGGAAAACAATCGCCGCCTAGAAGGGAAAAAGCGTCATCAGAAAACGAAAATCACTGCTGTTTATTTCATGTTTTTATATTGAATTAATTTTTTTTTTTATTACGTTGGTAATTTATATTTTCAATATCATGATCTGTATTTTAAAAAAGGCACCTAATATAATTCACATTTATATTGGCCGCAATATCCTGACCCGTACCCTACCTGATGTATTGAAGAATCTAATGAGTTTGTGAAAAGGTCATTGTACAGGAGGAGGAGGTGAGCTGTGACATCACCTATTGTGAATGGTGGATCCTGTGTTATCTACTGTACATAGAGGTGTTATCAGTCATTGTACAGGAGGAGGAGGTGAGCTGTGACATCACCTATTGTGAATGGTGGATCCTGTGTTACCTACTGTATATAGAGGTGTTATCAGTCATTGTACAGGAGGCGGAGGTGAGCTGTGACATCACATATTGTGAATGGTGGATCCTGTGTTACCTACTGTATATAGAGGTGTTATCAGTCATTGTACAGAAGGAGAAGGTGAGCTGTGACATCACCTATTGTGAATGGTGGATCCTGTGTTACCTACTGTATATAGAGGTGTTATCAGTCATTGTACAGGAGGAGGAGGTGAGCTGTGACATCACCTACTGTGAATGGTGGATCCTGTGTTACCTACTGTATATAGAGGTGTTATCAGTCATTGTACAGGAGGCGGAGGTGAGCTGTGACATCACATATTGTGAATGGTGGATCCTGTGTTACCTACTGTATATAGAGGTGTTATCAGTCATTGTACAGAAGGAGAAGGTGAGCTGTGACATCACCTATTGTGAATGGTGGATCCTGTGTTACCTACTGTATTTAGAGGTGTTATCAGTCATTGTACAGGAGGAGGAGGTGAGCTGTGACATCACCTACTGTGAATGGTGGATCCTGTATTACCTACTATATATAGAGGTGTTATCAGTCATTGTACAGGAGGCGGAGGAGGTGAGCTGTGACATCTCCTATTGTGAATGGTGGATCCTGTGTTATCTACTGTATATAGAGGTGTTATCAGTCATTGTACAGGAGGAGGAGGTGAGCTGTGACATCGCCTATTGTGAATGGTGGATCCTGTGTTATCTACTGTATATAGGGGTGTTATCAGTCATTGTACAGGAGGAGGTGAGCTGTGACATCACCTATTGTGAATGGTGGATCCTGTGTTATCTACTGTATATTGAGGTGTTATCAGTCATTGTACAGGAGGAGGAGGTGAGCTGTGACATCACCTATTGTTAATGGTGGATCCTGTGTTATCTACTGTATATAGAGGTGTTATCAGTCATTGTACAGGAGGAGGAGGTGAGCTGTGACATCACCTATTGTGAATGGGGAATCCTGAGTTATCTACTGTATATAGAGGTGATACCGGTCATTGTACAGGAGGAGGAGGTGAGCTGTGACATCACCTATTGTGAATGGTGGATCCTGTGTTATCTACTGTATATAGAGGTGTTATCAGTCATTGTACAGGAGGAGGAGGTGATCTGTGACATAACCTATTGTGAATGGTGGATCCTGTGTTATCTACTATATATAGAGGTGTTTTTAGTCATTGTACAGGAGGAGGTGAGCTGTGACATTACCTATTGTGAATGGTGGATCCTGTGTTATCTACTGTATATAGAGGTGTTATCAGTCATTGTACAGGAGGAGGTGAGCTGTGACATCACCTATTGTGAATGGGGAATCCTGAGTTATCTACTGTATATAGAGGTGATACCGGTCATTGTACAGGAGGAGGAGGTGAGCTGTGACATCACTTATTGTGAATGGTGGATCCTGTGCTATCTACTGTATATAGAGGTGATACCGGTCATTGTAGTCCAGTCTGTAATGATGATGCAACTTCTGGAAAGTCTTCAGGGAGTATGAGTCCAAAATAGCCCCAGTGACTATTGAGGAAATGGCAAGATTTCCATTTCCATCAGATGTTTCGCCTTGCTCATTTGCTCTTTTAACATTGCCATCTGAATTTGGCGGCTGACCCCCTATTGTATATGGAAAAGTCTCTGCTCTCCCCACAGCGGCAAATTAATAAAGGGTCGGAATGTTGGATTCCAACTGGTCAACTGATTTCAGGTGTCCGGCAGCGAGTTATCCTCTATCCCCATAGGCAACATTGACATTCGGCCAAGTTAGCAGTGATTGTGTTTGGGAGTCTCGGGACAACTTAATAAAAAAAATAAATCTGTAGTGACGATATGCTCCATAATCTGGTTAAAGAAAATTAAAGGATATCGGGGGTTTGTTTTTTTTAACGTGACCCTTGAGCACAGGTTGTCTGTGTTATTGCATCTCAAACCCATTAACTTCTATGGAGATGAGCTGCAATACCGGATATAGCCTAGGAACAAAAGTGGCGCTATTTTTGGAAGACTGCAGTGTTTTACTATATCCTTTCTGGTGTTCGCTTTCATGATGTAGACTAAATATAAAATGAGACAATTATTCTGACTTTTACAATGTTTATTCTTTGCTAATCGGCCAGAAAACACAAGCGGTAGCTTTATGCGGCGGTGGAAATTACGGTGTGACCCCAAAGGGATCCTTTGTGGCTGTATTGGGAGTGAAACGCGTTGGGCACGTGCCTCCTCCATGTTTTCTCTACCTGCGATTGGCTCGGTTTGATTGTGATGTGATTTTTAACAAGAAGCGGGGAACGCTGTTGTGAATTCTGCTTTTGGGCTCCCTCCGGTGGTTGTAGGTGGTAATGCAGTTGTCCCTGAGTTGCAGTCCTGGTCAGGTCTATCTGCTGATTGCAGTTCTGACTGGGGTATTTAGGCGTGCAGGATTCATTAGTCCTTGCCAGTTGTCCATGGTTGTTGGGAGGTTTTGGTCCTGGTTTGGTTCCTCCTGCCTTCTGCCAAATCAGCAAAGATAAGTGTCTGGTTTTGTTTCTGTGGCACACATGCTGTGTGCTTAATAATTCTGTGCTATTCAGTGTTTTTTTTTGTCCAGCTTAGATTGTGTCAGTATTTTCTCAGTCTTGTTGGATTCTCTGGAGTGGCAGATATACATTCCATGTCTTTAGTTAGATTGTGTAACTTTTTGTATTATCTGCTGTGGATATTTTTGGAAGGGTTTTAATACTGACCACTTAGTATTCTGTCCTATCTTTCCCTATTTAGCTAGAGTGGCCTCTTTTGCTGAATCCTGTTTTCTGCCTGCGTGTGTCTTTCCTCTCCTACTCACAGTCAATATTCGTGGGGGGCTGCCTATCCTTTGGGGTTCTGCTCTGAGGCAAGGTAGTATTCCTATTTCCATCTATAGGGGTATTTAGTCCTCCGGCTGTGTCGAGGTGTCTAGGGTTTGTTAGGCACACCCCACAGCTACTTCTAGTTGCGGTGTTAGTTCAGGTTTTGCGGTCAGTACAGTTTCCACTTACTCCAGAGAAAGTTCATGCGGCTCCAAAGTCACCGGATCATAACAGTACAACTGGCCCACTATGAGTTAAATGCATCTCAGAAGAAGGGAAGAAAGGTGTTGAGTCATTTTTTTTCTGCAGTTTGCTTTGCCTTTTCTTCCCTCTTTTTCTCTGGGTGGCTAAGGAGTCTTGTGTTAGCATGGATGTTCAGGAATTAGCTTCTCGTGTAGACCAGCTTGCTGCTAGGGTACAGGGAATTTCTGATTATATTGGTCAGACTCCTGTTTTAGATCCGCAGATTCCTACTCCTGATTTGTTTTTTGGTGACAGGTCCAAATTTTTGAGTTTTAAAAACAACTGTACTGTTTTTTGCTTTGAGACCTCGATCCTCTGAGGATTCTATTCAGCAGGTTAAAATCGTCATTTCCCTGCTGCGTGGTGATCCACAGGATTGGGCATTTTCCCTGGAATCTGGGAATCCGGCTTTGCTTAATGTAGATTCCTTTTTTCAGGCTTTAGGACTACTATATGATGAACCTAATTCTGTGGATCAAGCGGAGAAGACCTTGTTGGCCCTGTCTCAGGGTCAAGAGGCGGCAGCATTGTATTGTCAGAAATTTAGAAAATGGTCTGTGTTGACTAAATGGAATGATGATGCTTTGGCTGCAATTTTCAGAAAGGGTCTTTCTGAATACGTTAAAGATGTTATGGTGGGGTTTCCCATGCCCGTCGGTCTGAGTGATTCTATGTCTTTGGCCATTCAGATTGATCGGCGCTTGCGGGAGCGCAGAACTGTGCATGCTGTGGCGTTGTCCTCAGAGCAGAGTCCTGAGCCAATGCAGTGTGATAGGATTCTGTCTAGAACGGAACAACAAGGATTCAGACGTCAGAATAGGTTGTGTTATTATTGTGGCGACGCTTCTCATGTCATTTCAGTCTGCCCTAAATGGACAAAGAGGATCACTAGTTCATTTACCATCAGTACTGTACAACCTAAATTTCTGTTATCGGTGTCCCTGATCTGCTCATTGTCATCATTTTCTGTCTTGGCGTTTGTGGATTCAGGCACCGCTTTGAACTTAATGGACCTTGAGTTTGCCAGGCATTGTGGTTTCCCCTTGCAGCCCTTGCAGAACCTTATTCCCTTAAGGGGCATTGATGCTACACCTTTGGCTAAAAATAAGCCCCAGTTTTGGACACAGGTGACCATGCGCATGGCGCCAGCCCATCAGGAAGATTGTCGATTTCTGGTATTGCATAATTTACATGATGCTATCGTGTTGGGTTTTCCGTGGTTGCAGGTACATAATCCTGTGTTGGATTGGAAGTCTATGTCTGTGACTAGTTGGGGTTGTCAGGGGGTCCATAATGATGTTCCTTTAATGTCCATCTCCTCTTCTTCCTCTTCCAAAATTCCAGAGTTTTTGTCTGATTTTCAGGATGTATTCGATGAGCCCAAGTCCAGTTCTCTTCCACCACACAGGGACTGATTGTGCTATTGATTTGATTCCAGGCTGTAAGTTTCCTAAGGGCCGACTCTTCAACCTGTCTGTGCCGGAACATACCGCCATGCGGAGTTATGTTAAGGAGTCTTTGGAGAAGGGGCATATTCGGCCATCTTCTTCACCGATGGGAGCGGGATTTTTTTTTGTTGCTAAGAAGGATGGCTCCTTGAGACCTTGTATTGATTATCGCCTCTTGAAAAAGATCACGGTCAAGTTTCAATACCCTTTACCTTTGCTTTCCGATTTGTTTGCTAGGATTAAGGGGGCTAGTTGGTTTACGAAGATTGACCTTCGTGGGGCGTATAATCTTGTTCGTATTAAGCAGGGTGATGAATGGAAAACTGCGTTCAATACGCCCGAAGGCCATTTTGAATACCTTGTGATGCCGTTCGGGCTCTCTAATGCTCCATCTGTTTTTCAATCTTTCATGCATGATATCTTCCGGACTTATATTGATAAATTCTTGATTGTATATTTGGACGATATTTTGATTTTTTCTGATGATTGGGAGTCTCATGTGAAACAGGTCAGGATGGTATTTCAGATCCTTCGTGACAATGCTTTGTTTGTGAAGGGGTCTAAGTGTCTCTTTGGGGTGCAGAAGGTTTCTTTTTTGGGTTTTATTTTTTCTCCTTCATCTATTGAGATGGATCGGTTAAGCTTCAGGCCATTCATGATTGGACTCAACCCACGTCCGTAAAGAGCCTCCAGAAATTTTTGGGTTTTGCAAATTTTTATCGCCGTTTCATTGCTAACTTTTCCAGCGTGGTTAAACCCTTGACCGATTTGACGAAAAAAGGCGCTGATGTGGCGAATTGGTCCTCTGCGGCTGTTTCTGCCTTTCAGAAGCTTAAACGTTGATTTACTTCTGCTCCGGTGTTGCGCCAACCGGATGTTTCCCTTCCGTTTCAGGTTGAGATTGATGCTTCTGAGATCGGGGCAGGGGCCGTTTTGTCCCAGAGGGATCATGTTGGTTCCTTGACGAAACCGTGTGCATTCTTTTCCCGTAAATTTTCGCCTGCTGAACGCAATTATGATGTCGGCAATTGGGAGTTGTTGGCTATGAAGTGGGCATTTGAGGAGTGGCGACATTGGCTTGAGGGAGCCAAGCACCGTATTGTGGTCTTGACTGATCATAAGAATTTGATTTACCTCGAGTCTGCCAAGCGGCTGAATCCTAGACAGGCTCGATGGTCCTTGTTTTTTTCCTGTTTTGATTTTGTGGTCTCGTATCTTCCGGGTTCCAAGAATATTAAGGCTGATGCCCTTTCTAGGAGTTTTTTGCCTGATTCTCCTGAGGTCCTTGAACCGGTCGGCATTCTGAAAGAAGGGGTGGTTCTTTCTGCTATTTCCCCTGATTTACAACGGGTTCTTCAGGAATTTCAGGCTGACAGACCTGATCGTTGTCCAGTGGGGAAACTGTTTGTTCCTGACAGATGGACTAGTAGCGTGATTTCTGAGGTTCACTGTTCTGTGTTGGCTGGTCATCCTGGTATTTTTGGTACCAGAGACTTGGTTGGTAGGTCCTTTTGGTGGCCTTCTTTATCACGTGATGTGCGTTCTTTTGTGCAGTCCTGTGGGACTTGTGCGCGGGCCAAGCCTTGTTGTTCCCGTGCTAGTGGGTTGCTTTTGCCATTGCCGGTCCCTGAGAGGCCCTGGACGCATATTTCTATGGATTTTATTTCTGATCTTCCGGTTTCCCAGAGGATGTCGGTTATCTGGGTTGTTTGTGACCGGTTTTCTAAGATGGTTCATTTGGTGCCTTTGCCTAAATTGCCTTCCTCTTCAGATTTAGTTTCGTTGTTTTTTTCAGCATGTGGTTCGTTTGCATGGTATTCCGGAGAATATTGTGTCTGACAGAGGTTCCCAGTTTGTTTCTAGGTTTTGGCGGGCCTTTTGTGCTAGGCTGGGCATTGATTTATCTTTTTCCTCTGCATTTCATCCTCAGACAAATGGCCAAACCGAGCGAACTAATCAGACCTTGGAGACTTATTTGAGATGCTTTGTGTCTGCTGATCAGGATGATTGGGTGGCCTTTTTGCCATTGGCCGAATTTGCCCTTAATAATCGGGCTAGTTCGGCTACTTTGGTTTCGCCTTTTTTTTGTAACTGGTTTTCATCCTTGTTTTTCTTCAGGGCAGGTTGAGCCTTCTGACTGTCCTGGTGTGGATTCTGTGGTTGACAGGTTGCAGCAGATTTGGGCTCATGTGGTGGACAATTTGGTGTTGTCTCAGAAGGAGGCTCAACGTTTTGCTAACCGTCGTCGGGGTGTTGGTTCCCGGCTTCAGGTTGGGGATCTGGTCTGGTTGTCTTCCCGTCATGTTCCTATGAAGGTTTCTTCTCCTAAGTTTAAGCCTCGGTTTATTGGTCCTTTTGGATTTCTGGGATTATTAATCCGGTGTCTTTTCGATTGGCGCTTCCGGCCTCTTTTGCTATCCATAATGTCTTCCATAGATCTTTATTGCGGAAATATGTGGTACCCGTTGTTCCCTCTGTTGATCCTTCGGCCCCTGTGTTGGTTGATGGGGAGTTGGAGTATGTGGTTGAGAAGATTTTGGATTCTCGTTTTTCGAGGCGGAGGCTTCAGTATCTTGTCAAATGGAAGGGTTATGGCCAGGAGGATAATTCTTGGGTTTTTGCCTCTGATGTCCATGCTGCTGATTTGGTTCATGCTTTTCATCTGGCTCGTCCTGATCGGCCTGGGGGCTCTGGTGAGGGTTCGGTGACCCCTCCCTTGGAGGGGTACTGTTGTGAATTCTGCTTTTGGGCTCCCTCCGGTGGTTGTAGGTGGTAATGCAGTTGTCCCTGAGTTGCAGTCCTGGTCAGGTGTATCTGCTGATTGCAGTTCTGACTGGGGTATTTAGGCGTGCAGGATTCATTAGTCCTTGCCAGTTGTCCATGGTTGTTGGGAGGTTTTGGTCCTGGTTTGGTTCCTCCTGCCTTCTGCCAAATCAGCAAAGATAAGTGTCTGGTTTTGTTTCTGTGGCACACATGCTGTTTGCTTAATAATTCTGTGCTATTCAGTGTTTTTTTTTTGTCCAGCTTAGATTGTGTCAGTATTTTCTCAGTCTTGTTGGATTCTCTGGAGTGGCAGATATACATTCCATGTCTTTAGTTAGATTGTGGAACTTTTTGTATTATCTGCTGTGGATATTTTTGGAAGGGTTTTAATACTGACCACTTAGTATTCTGTCCTATCTTTCCCTATTTAGCTAGAGTGGCCTCTTTTGCTGAATCCTGTTTTCTGCCTGCGTGTCTTTCCTCTGCTACTCACAGTCACTCACTCACAGTGGTCGGTCTCCTAGGCAACGAGATGTAAACAAAAGAAAAGTGTTAATATCTCTAGAATGGCTGAAAAGTTTAATAAGCAATAAATTGCAAAAGTGCTTGTTATTACAAGCTCTATCCGACCATGACCATCTGTGAAAATGGAAGTAACCCCTTTTAAGGGCGATTCCTACGTAATCTCATATCTACGATAGGTTATAACTTGCAAGTCGGTGGGAATTTGACCTCATTGATTTAGAGAATATCTTGTTGGAACTTTACATTTAGGGAATAGTAATAGTCCTTGCTATGGACAGAAACTACCGTACTTCAGACCCCCTATGTTTAGCTGGCGGTCTAGGGAATCGGTGGACTACTGCAGGTCAATGTACTGGGCAGATAAATAAATGAACTATTTAACCGTGTAACTTCCAATATTAGCGGAAAACCTGTGCATGCAGCGCTGTCATTCATTCCAATCTAGACCCTTTTGGGAAATTTTCTTTTCTTATATAATGGTTGCCAAGTTTTTTTTTGCTCCAAAACATTGATTAAGTCATAACATTTTGGAAAAAAATTAAGCTAAAATAAATAAATAAAATTGAAAAAAAAAAATAAACATTGCGTTTATTCACAAATTTTGTGCACTGTTCTTTTACCATCGCAGCAATACAGAAAAAAAAAATACAATGTACAGTCATGGATATTAATTTCCTAGGGTAAGAATTTGCTTCACTGAATAGCAAAACTCTGTAGGAGGTGAATTGAGACCCCATAAATGACGGTTCTAGGACCCTGCACTGGTTTGGGAGCCAACAGCATTGTAATGATGACGCGGATCAAAAAAAACGGAACCGGTCTCGAGTGGGTAATGTTCCCGTGGCCGGACAAGAGCAGCCAAACCATGCAGGCGGGGGTCCTGGCTACACACAGATTGGCACAGAAGTCTGCACATTGGCAGAGCATGCCGGCTGCAGCTGAGAGGATGAAGTCGATCATTCGGGTGGCCCAGCGACTGTGACGCTGCGTGTGCCCCATCCAGAGTCATTCACGGACGGTCGGCGTATATTTCCCCGTGCCAATGAGATCACAATGTATCTGCCAGGGACTGACTGCTGGGAGAGATTGCACGCTAAGCCCGGGCCTCAAAAAAGCCGCCATTCACCGATCCTCGCATTCACGCTCTTAATAGCGTCTCCTGCCGAGAGTCTATCGTCTGAATAATGCAGGGCGCCATTTCCATAAAATTACACAGAAGGTGATTTGTACGAAACTCCACCACGTATGCAACACTCGATTGTGCAAAGTAATCTTTTTCTCCGCTACCCAAACATTTTCTCGGCATGGTGAGAACGCCACCCGCGGGTATCGGTGAGCGGCGGAGTAAATGTGTGGTTAAATACAGGAATAAAACATTAACAAAGGGAAGCTGGTGCCAACTGGAGACCTGGCATGCAGGTATTCGCTCCCAGACAAGCCTCAATCAAAGGGGTTGTAGAAAAACAGCGCCACTCTTGTCCATAGGTTGTGAATGGTATTGCTCTACTTTTCATCAGGCGGTCAGTCCCACAGGAGACATGAACCTGCGATCAGTTGATCGCTTGCACTGTATAATATTATACTACAGTATTGCGGTATATAGTGAATTTAACTTACTCCTGTGAAGCCCAGCAAGACAGGAGCACAAGGAAATCAGCAACAGGGTCTTCAGAAGCCCCCCAACTGCCAGGCAATCCCTGCGACCACATCACAGGGGATCTGATGGGTGCCCAAATCGGTGCTCCATGGGAATTGCAAAACGTGAATGCTGCTGTCAGAGATTAACACCTACATTTAAGAGGATTAAACGGGAGCAATTAGAGCTAACTCTGATTGCTGCTGTTTTAGCCAGGTACTGGATATATAAAACAGCCAACACCTGCTAGGTGTGGAAGAGGATCCACTCTTGAGCCTGACGCAACTCGTGAGCCTTCCCCAACTCTTGAGCCTTCCCCCACTCTTGAGCCTTCCCCCACTCTTGAGCCTGCCCCAACTCTTGAGCATGCCCCAATTCTTGAGCCTGGCGCAACTCTTGAGCCTGGCGCAACTCTTGAGCCTGGCGCAACTCTTGAGCCTGGCGCAACTCTTGAGCCTGGCGCAACTCTTGAGCCTGGCGCAACTCTTGAGCCTGGCGCAACTCTTGAGCCTGTCCCAACTCTTGAGCCTGCCGCAACTCTTGAGCCTACCCCAACTCTTGAGCCTTCCCCAACTCTTGAGCCTTCCCCAACTCTTGAGCCTTCCCCAACTCTTGAGCCTGCCGCAACTCTTGAGCCTGCCGCAACTCTTGAGCCTGCCCCAATTCTTGAGCCTGCCCCAATTCTTGAGCCTGCCCCAATTCTTGAGCCTGACGCAACTCTTGAGCCTTCCCCAAACTCTTGAGCCTGCCGCAATTCTTGAGCCTGCCGCAATTCTTGAGCCTGCCGCAATTCTTGAGCCTGCCCCAATTCTTGAGCCTGGCGCAACTCTTGAGCCTGACGCAACTCTTGAGCCTGACGCAACTCTTGAGCCTGACGCAACTCTTGAGCCTGACACAACTCTTGAGCCTGACGCAACTCCTGAGCTTGTTCTATGCAGTCAAACCCGACATAAGCTTTACATGTGCAGCAAATGGCAGGAACAAGTTCAAGGGGTTCTGCAAAACTAGAAAACAGTCAGCACCAAACCATTTCTTAAAGGGACTGGTAAGCTAAAGCAAGTGCCAAGTGTCTTTCCTCACTTCATAGACACTGCTCCATCCCTTCAGTAGTGGCTGTGTCTGGTATTACAATTTCCATGCAAGTGAGTTGCACCGAACTACAATACCAGGAACAGCCACTACTAAAAGATTGGAGTAAAAGATGGAGATTTTACACAGAGCCTTCAATCAGCTGATCCGATATTAGTATCCTGTCGTAATCTACTGGTAGAGATCCCCTTTTATTATGTGCAACCCTTACACCACCAAGTCCCCTAATTACCTAAAATAAAGATTATGCCATACACATCAGAGAAAGTCATCTGGTGGGTCAGGCTGACCTGTCTTATGTGTAAAGCATGTGCTGCTGACTCTCCCCAATAACAATAAGTGAAGGATCAGTCAGTTGGATTACAACATGCCCAATCCAGGAGATGATCTGCTTTTAATGGTGTCTGACAGCAGTTTATTCCCCATCACTAAGCATATGGGGAAGGTTGTTGAGAATTGCTTTAGGCCATACGACTGTCAGCTTTTGAAGGAGTTTGGACTCCCTTAGAGTTTTCACAAAGTTCCAAACCCTTTTACATGGAATGATTTTTTGGCTACCTGCAGTCACCACTAGGGGGAGCTCACGAGCGTACTGCATACTGTGTATACATTGGCTTCAGCAGGAATGCAGTAAGCTCCCCCTAGTGGTGGCCAAAGGCATGTCTGCTTCTGCATTAATCCAGTACCAACCAGATCACTTTCCTTCTCTGAACAACGTGTATAATAATCTCCAGTGTCGGCTATCCGGAGGGAAATGGCAGAACTGTCCGTGAAGATAAAATTCTGTGGGTCTAAGACACCCCAGTAATGGATGCCTCTGGGAATATAGCCCCCCTCCAATGCAATAGAATATAAAGGGAATGGAGGAAATGGGGATTTGCAATTAATGATGATCCTTTCCCTTGTCTGTGCCCCAGTTTCTGACATCGTGTTTTGGGCTGAGGCTGTGCAAAAAATACAAAATGTCAGCCAGTTAGGAGAATCTGCAGGAAGTGTCACTAGTGGGACTTGGGTTTGGATTTAGAAATTTGCCTCGGGGCAGTTCTCGCATCACGGGACGCAGTTTGACGTAAGCCATTCTGAACGCTGAGAATCCGGTTTAGATGGAAATAGCCGATATTTATGGTCTGTATTGTGTTTTATAGACAGAGGATGCGGAACCTGGATCATTAACTCCTCTGCTTCCATTTCATCCAGAGCTGCAATCGCACTTCTGTTTCTCAGACTCATACCTAACTGTTTAGTTGAAGATAGAGTGTAAAATGTAAAGACTGAACTAAACAAATTGTGAATTACCATAACCAGATAAGTAATGTATGTGCACGACATCACGAGCAGAATAGTGAGAGCAGCTCTGGAGTATAATACAGGATGTAACTCGGTATCAGTAATGTAATGTATGTACACAGTGACTGCTCCAGCAGAATAGTGAGTGCAGCTCTGGGGTATAATACAGGATGTAACTCGGTATCAGTAATGTAATGTATGTACACAGTGACTGCACCAGCAGAATAGTGAGTGCAGCTCTGGGGTATAATACAGGATGTAACTCAGGATCAGTAATGTATGTACACAGTGACTGCACCAGCAGAATAGTGAGTGCAGCTCTGGGGTATAATACAGGATGTAACTCGGTATCAGTAATGTATGTACACAGTGACTGCACCAGCAGAATAGTGAGTGCAGCTCTAGAGTATAATACAGGATGTAACTCAGGATCAGTAATGAAATGTATGTATACACAATGACTGCACCAGCAGAATACTGAGTGCAGCTCTGGGGTATAATACAGGATGTAACTCAGGATCAGTACAGGATCAGTAATGTATGTACACAGTGATTGCACCAGCAGAATAGTGAGTGCAGCTCTGCGGTATAATACAGGATGTAAGTCAGGATCAGTAATGTAATGTATGTACACAGTGACTGCACCAGCAGAATAGTGAGTGCAGCTCTGGAGGATAATACAGGATGTAACTCAGGATCAATAATGTAATGTATGTACACAGTGACTGCACCAGCAGAATAGTGAGTGCAGCTCTGGAGTATGATACAGATTGTATTTGGTGGGGGTCCATCCTGTAAGATCTATATGAACAGCTGTGCTGGAAGTCCCGAAATGTTCGCTTAGTATGACAGCACAAGTTAGTGCTACATGTTAAACAGTATATGCTGTGTGTTATCTGCTGATTATCATATTTAAAGCCTACGTTCCCAGAATGTCCAGAAAACTACAGGGAAAGATCTCCCCGATTCCCAGACGAGTGGGCAGATCTCTATTACCCCGTTTGATGTACCCTCACCACTTATTAGATGTCCTTATTATTAGGTCTAGCTTAGTGCGAGTTCCCCTTTAATAAAACTTGACTCGAAATCCTTTAAAATGATTTGTGCCGCATACAGCGTCATTTATGCCCCAGCATTTTACATTATAACGTGCCGTTGTTTTTGAGATGTGACAACTTCACGCCGTCCATAGAGCCATGTACAGACCCTGGTAACAGTTATTGTTTCCCTTGTGTTATGTCTATAGATACAGATCCCACTGTTTGCATTACAATCCCGAGAAGGCAGCAGAACCCAAGTCTGACATTTGCGATGGAGCAAAGCCCTCTCCCATAATAAAGCCGCCCCCCTTCCTCCCAATATGATGTGCCTGCGACACATTTTCTAAAGAGCCATTTTAGAGTTTTTTTAAAGGTCAGGCCGTTCTTTCATTTGCAGGAACCTAATTATCATGGATGTGGTAGATCCTCATAGACCATGCATGGACTTTTTAAGGTTTGGGCCAAGTGAAGCATCCTGGTGACACTTTGCCATCCTCCTCCTGGGAAATCCCTCCAGGTACCGGTCATACAGGACTGTGCTTCTGATATCGTTACTGGAAATAGGAATTTATATGGCTCAATTCAATTTCTAACATTCATAGTTTCAAAAATTGACTGGGCAGGCTTCAAATCCCCCAAAATTCATATATATATTTTATTTACTTTTTTTTTTAACTACCTACTGCTTGATGACCCCAGTGATCCGTGGAGAAACCTGGCAGCAAGTGTTCAATTTCCCTGCAGCGCCTCCACAGGAGAAATGAAGCATTACACTAAAATTAGTAGACCGTTCATTTAATGAATGGACATGCCAGATCCTCCAGAAGAAGAGACGCTCGTTATACCTAATAGATGAGGGTCGCTTTCAATTAAAGGGGGTTTTCACCAATTTTTAAAAGCAGTGGAAAGTGATGCTTATAAAATAAAGTAAGAAGTATCACCTCGGTGATCCGCTGATTTTATAATAAACTTTTCCTTCTTGCAGTATTTCAAAACTTTTTGAAAAAATCTTTTACTCCTTAATCCCAAACAAAACATTTAAAAAAAAAAAAAAACTTGTTGAAATTTCGGCAACTCGTCTTCATGTTACTCCATTTTCTTGCTGCCTCTTCTTCTGCTATCTGAAAAATACAAGGAAAAAAAAAAAGGATCAGAGAAAGCGAATGAGATTTGTTTGTAACCATGGAGACCTATAGGCGCTGTATACACAAAACGATGAGTTTTTTTGATTTTCAAGCAAGTCTATTAGCAAAGTGACTTTATTTCTTTTAACTATAGATGCGCTGGAGCAATGCAAGAAAAACATTGAGGCCGATTCATCAATAATGGAGCGTTCGTGCTTTTTTTTTTTTTTGCTTGATGGCACCAAAGTTATCACAATTTTGCCCTTCTGATAAATTCGACAAAGATTGGCACAAAAACAAACAAACTGATATGTTGAATGTTAGTTTTTAAAAAGTCGCAGCTCGTAAATTTGGAGCCCAAGATGCCCATTTTGGAGAACTGTTTCACAAACTGGTCCAAATGGAGCAAAACATAAAAATGTGCAAAATGGTAATCAATATGCAAAGCAAAATATCACGTAAAAAAAAAAGCACAAAATGAATGAGAATTTTGCGCCATTGATTTTGGAAACGCATACTGGATTCATCCCGGACAATGGAACCCCAGTCATTCCGTCTGTGGGGCTGAACAATCTATGGCCGAAGACTATTGTATAAGCAATAAAAAGTTGCAGATTGTTGCGGCTTCATAGTAACAATCTGGAGATGATTCTCTCTGCGGTTTTATTTATTTTTCCTCCCAGGTTCATTCCGAGTCTCTTCACATCTATGCATTCGTTAGAACTGAGAATCAGAAGTAAAGTGCTCCCACATTGATGCCTGTGCTGCGTTGCATCCTAATGATTACAGTAACGTGGGCAGAGAGTGAAAGGACGGCCAGAGGAATTGTCCTTGAAATGCCCTTCAGGGAGATCTGATAAGGGAAGATGGAGAGAGGGAGAAAATAATCCTAGAAGACATTTTTTTTTTTCCCCCTGAAAATTACAAATTCCAATACAAAAATCCATGAACCTGAACAATCACAATCGCTCTATTCCTGGCCCTCGTCTCATACACAAGTCTGATCATTTCGGTATTATCTCTTCTCGCACAAATGCAGGTGAGGAGCCAATGAATTATCCGCATGAAAGTGATGATTGGGTGGGCAGCAGGGTCACTCGTGTGGTTTGCATCGAATATTGTGCTGTGAACTTCTGCACAATATGAATTAATGATCCAAAACCCACAATACGAAGAACAGATCCGTCACCAGGGAAAATGCCTCCATCCTCCGCTCAACCACACGTTTCTGCAAGTCCATTTTTTATTTACTGTGTTCCTATAAGGCTAATCTAAATAAAAAGATGGGACTATGGCAAATTAATTACATGACTTCTCTTGTACTGAATCTGAGTTACCTCCTGTATTATACCCCAGAGCTGCACTCACTATTCTGCTGGTGCAGTCACGGTGTACATACATTACATTACTGATCCTGAGTTACATCCTGTATTATACCCCAGAGCTGCACTCACAATTCTGCTGGTGCAGTCACGGTGTACATACATTACGTTACTGATCCTGAGTCACATCCTGTATTATACCCCAGAGCTGCACTCACTATTCTGCTGGTGCAGTCACGGTGTACATACATTACATTACTGATCCTGAGTTACATCCTGTATTATACTCCAGAGCTGCACTCACTATTCTGCTGGTGCAGTCACTGTGTACATACATTACATTACTGATCCTGAGTTACCTCCTGTATTATACCCCAGAGCTGCACTCACTATTCTGCTGGTGCAGTCACTGTGTACATACATTACATTACTGATCCTGAGTTACCTCCTGTATTATACTCCAGAGCTGCACTCACTATTCTGCTGGTGCAGTCACTGTGTACATATATTACATTACTGATCCTGAGTCACATCCTGTTATATACCCCAGAGCTGCACTCACTATTCTGCTGGTGCAGTCACTGTGTACATACATTGCTAATCCTAAGTTACATCCTGTATTATACCCCAGAGCTGTACTCACTATTCTGCTGGTGCAGTCACGGTGTACATACATTACATTACTGATCCTGAGTTACATCCTGTATTATACCCCAGAGCTGCACTCACTATTCTGCTGGTGCAGTCACTGTGTACATACATTACTGATCCTGAGTTATATCCTGTATTATACTCCAGAGCTGCACTCACTATTGTGCTGGTGCAGTCACTGTGTACATACATTACATTACTGATCCTGAGTTACCTCTATATTATACCCCAGAGCTGCACTCACTATTCTGCTGGAGCAGTCACTGTGTACATACATTACATTACTGATCCTGAGTTACATCCTGTATTATACTCCAGAGCTGCACTCACTATTCTGCTGGTGCAGTCACTGTGTACACACATTACATTACTGATCCATTACCTTCTCAATTCACATCTGTAACACTTCAGAGAATTGCTTATCCTGCTTGCTCGGCCACGTCTCTACTCCCAGAGATGAGATCACGTTTTCTAGATGGGTGTGGGTCCTGAAAGTGGTCCTGTGGGTCTGTCGTTATGTCGAAGTTGCTTAGGGGGTAAATTGAAGCTGCGCACACTCGTCAAGTAGCATACTGTACATATTAGATAGATGTTGGCCAAACCTGAAAGTTTTGTCACGGCCGTCCCATCATCTGCATTGTATGGGGGATTGTTCTGTTTGTCCCCTGACAATTATCTGACAATTAGTTTTCAATATGTCCAATCCATTTGTTCTCACAGAGTATAAGCTGCCACAAGAGTTGTCTGGAGATGGAAGGGGGTGACTGAAGGAATTGGATGGGGGTGACTGGAGTAATTGGACGGAGGTGACTGGAGTAATTGGACGGGGGTGACTGGAGTAATTGGACGGGGGTGACTGGAGTAATTGGACGGGGGTGACTGGAGTAATTGGACGGGGGTGACTGGAGTAATTGGACGGGGGTGACTGGAGCAATTGGACGGGGGTGACTGGAGCAATTGGACGGGGGTGACTGGAGCAATTGGACGGGGGTGACTGGAGCAATTGGACGGGGGTGACTGGAGCAATTGGACGGGGGTGACTGGAGCAATTGGACGGGGGTGACTGGAAGAATTGGACGGGGGTGACTGGAAGAATTGGACGGGGGTGACTGGAGGAATTGGACGAGGGTGACTGGAGGAATTGGACGAGGGTGACTGGAGGAATTGGACGAGGGTGACTGGAGGAATTGGACGGGGGGGTGTCTGGAGGAATTGGACGAAGGTGACTGGAAGAATTGGACGGGGGTGACTGGAAGAATTGGACGGGGGTGACTGGAAGAATTGGACAAGGGTGACTGGAGGAATTGGACGAGGGTGTCTGGAGGGCACTGAGGACTCCGAAGGAGACTATTTTGTCGATAGGTGTATCTGGTGGAGATGGACAGGGGTGTCTGGAGGGGACAGAGGTGACAACGATTTATTCTTTTCCACCTATTGGGAAATTCTGCTTCTTTACAGGGCGTGCATGTGTATGGAGGACGGTGGGAGCAGCACCTTGTTCGATGAACCTTTGTCTTAGGTGTGGGACCCCCTAACATCTGGGCCATTAGCAGACAGGACTTCCTCCAGGTGTCTCATCTGTATGATATCACTCCAGGATCTGACTCTGTTTGCTCTATTAGAAATGTCACAGACTGAGAACATATGTCTCTATGAAGACAGTGGGCTTAACCAGGCAGAAAAAAATGACATTTATGTCATTAACCCCTAGAAGAGCCTGCGCGCGCCTGGTGCGGCACATTCCCGGTACCCGGGGCTGTTCAACAAGATGTTAATTGGAGCAGAGCGTAATTACCTCACATAATGTACAGTGATTACTGCGATGACGCCTGCGATGATATCGTCTAATTGTTATAGGGTAACGGATTTTAGAAATTCCACTTTTTATTATGCTAAATATGCAAAAGTTATTTAAAGGGAGTGAGTTGTCAGTGGATGTGTCCTGAAGGCGGCTCCCGCAGATGCTCCGTGATTCATCTAAGCATCGGTTTATACATTGCTCATTCTTCTGTGAGGCAGAGCGGAGATGGGTGAGGAGGACCCCTCTTATCAATAATCCAGGGTTTGGGCACGTTTCAGATCACGCATGTGTCTACACCCACCCCAAAGATCCGTGGAGCCTTAATAATGAATCCATTTATAACACTTATATCGCCGGAAAACAACACAGAAAGATATTTTGTGGATTTGTCACCAGATGAGTGGGCATCTGGACCCGGGGTCTTGTGGGGTCAGTCTGGGGGCACAGCATTATAGTTTAAGAGGGATGGTCCAAACATATATAAAATAATGGAGATTTCCTTCATCCGCTATGTCTACTGCAGCCAAAATTAAAGGGTTTTCTGAGATTAATTTTGATGATTTCTCCTTATGACCATCAGTATCTGATTGGTGGGGTCTGACTGACAAGTAAGGGGCTGATCGTCAGATCCACTGTCCTGATTATCGGGCACAGCACCAAACTTCTGGTTCTGCCAAAACTCGGAGTATGGTGCTATCATTATTACATTCCTAGAAAACCCCTTGGAAAAGTTGTATGGAAGTTATGAAATTCCTTTAAAAAAAAAAAAATTATACATTTTTAAAAGATACCAATTTTTATTTTTGCCACCCTATTCCCCTTAATCTTTCCAATGTTGGATGTCATAAGATCGGACCACACTTACATTTCCCTCATCCCTGATTGTGTGCGGTCCTAGCGTGGTGTAGTCCAAAGTTGCCGACTTTAACCCTTCCTGACAGCCCCTTCACCCGCCTGCTGAGGCCAAAGAAAACCATGGGGCTTGTTTGTTTTCCGGGAGTAGTGCCAACTCTTCAAGGCGTCCCTTTTTCCCAAAGCTCCTGGAGTTGGCTGGTGTAGTGCAAGGAGATGGACTTACTGCCCATGTTCCCCTTTGAAGACATGAGTATTGTTGTAATGTGAAATGTGTATCCTGACATGCGTTAGTAGTGACCATGGGAGAATTAGGGTTAATGTTTGGGACTAGCCCAGAGTAGAAAAGGCTACAGTGAAGGGACAGAGATGGTTTCCTGTCAGGAGGTCAGATAGGGCTCAACCTGCAGTAGAAGCAGACCTACTGTCTGATCAATGGGCAGAGCCACGTGGCGCAGGTGTCCTGATGTGAGAGGAGACTGAAGCACTAGATAGCGTGATCCTGAGCAGGGAAAGGTAAAGTGATAGAAGGATAGAGTGATGCACTGGAGAAAAGTCCTGGGACAGGACACCATGCAATACGGCCTTGAGTTTGCAACCCAAAAAAGTAACGTGCCAGGATGGAACATGGAGCATGATACGAAGTGCGTGCCCTGGGAGGGAAATCCAAGTTATCAGCTAGATTGCCACTATGGCCTTTACTTAGCCTCTCCACTATCTAACACTAAGGGGAAAAGAACAGACGAGGAACTGTGGGTTGTGGTATAGGACCCTCACCCACTGGATTGTGGTACTGTTAGTGGGGACTAGGGAAGCTCCCAATGTACTGTGCTGGGTTGTGTTGAAGGCAGAGGAACTAGGTGAGGCAGAAACGAGCCTAGAGTAAGAAAGCAGAAAATGTGTGTGACGATGCTCCATATACTAATGGAAACATTAACGAAGTTACGCCCCCGTAACTATTGTACATAAACCCCACTAAGTTGTTCAGTAAAAGACTTTATGTTCGATTGGTGGTCTCCCTCATTGAACCTCTCAATATCTGATCCTGGCCAGCCGAAGTCACCGACATCATGCGACCTACAAGGGTGTAACGCCTCCATAGCTAAGGCCCACACACTCAGCCAGGACCCCCATCTCCATGGAATGAAACATGAGTACCTCGCCCACAGCTACCACCGCCTGACACGTTACAGTAGTCCTGCCTACTACACTGCCTTGGTCTGTGGACTGATATACAAATGACAAAAGACTGACTGGCACTTCCAATCTAGTGTGAACAGGTGCATACTAGGAATAGCCATCGCCATGTACAATAAACAAAAAAAAGTTGCACTCTGTAGTGTTAAAGCATGCATGTTAGCGCTCTGACCGAGCACTGCGCCCTCCAGCCTGTGGTGGATTGTAATTGCAACAGGGTCCTACCTACCCATGAAATCAGACTGTGAAGAGAGGTATTCACATGTACCCAGGAATTCAGACTTCAGTCTTAGGGAGGTGTTCCCACTAGACGCATAGGACCCGGCAGATTTGAGACCACCTTGTTGTTGGTTGCTGGGCAGGCATGAATTGGCCAAATTATGTGCTGAGCGTCTAATTTTTTTCCTAGTATCCAGTAGCAGTATTGCTATTCATATTTAATATATTTCATATTGACATGCTTTATTGGTCTGTGGACTGACTGTTGAGTACACCCCCCGATACGAGTTCTCTGGCCTCACAGGTGCAATCTGAGTTTTTACATGGATGAACTGTTAGAATGGACCCGGGTACATGAGGTCAGCTATGGTGTTGGCAAAGGAAAACCGCAGGGAATGTGCACCTGGAAGAGGAGTGAAGCGGCACGTGACCATATTCAGAACTGCCAAATCCGACCCAAGATGGCACAGAAAGTATATTACTAAGGAGCAGAATATCTGATTGATGTCTGAAGAAAGAGTCCCAGAAGAACCCGGTAGACTTGTGGTGCAGATCCTTGGTGATTTGTACAAAAGCTCCTGCACCGTTGTCCCCAACTTTTGCACTTCTCCCCCATCTGAGGGCCGCAGGTTGAGAAGGGTCGCTGGTGTATATAATTCCTCCTGGTTTTATTGAGAAGAGGATAAGGGTTAGGTTTGGTGCAGATCTGTTTGGGCAGATGCCACATAGCCCACTGATCCAGTCATTGCGCAGGGCCCAAGCCGAGGATACGACTGTTCCCTTTGTATTGCATTTATACAAGCGCGAGCACACACATATCCCTGTTACCGCCATTGCATATCATTGTGTCCCACCTGCAGTACGTATGAATTATTCATCAGATAACCAGCCCTCTGCAGTGTCTGCTCTGACGCCTCCGGCCAGAGATACAGCCCCCGTAATCCCTGCCCTGTGCCTGGTGTCTACTGCTGATGTGATTGGCGAGCCTGCCAGGCTGCTGTGATCCTCCGCAAAGACCGCAGCCCGGAGAGAGCAGGAGCGGGACGGGTGGCCGGAGACCATGAACCTGGACTGGAGAAATTACCATATAGACACATTTGGTGGTAGAGGTTTTATCCTATGGGCAGTCGCTTGTGGGAGAATCTTAAACCGAAACGTCAGGTTGTTTGCACCCAAGGAGCATTATTAAGGCTACGTTCACATTTGCGGTCGGGCGCCGCAGCGTCGCCGCATGCGTCATGCGCCCCTATATTTAACATGGGGGCGCATGGACATGCGTCGCACTTGCGTTTTGCGCCGCATGCGTCCCTGCGGCGCCCGCATCCGGGCGCAGAGGACGCAGCAAGTTGCATTTCTGCTGCATCCAAAATCAATGGAAAAAAGGACGCATGCGGCGCAAAACGCAGCGTTGTGCATGCGTTTTGCTGCGTTTTTGTTTGCGTTGTGCGTTGCGGCGCCGACGCTGCGGCGCACAACGCAAATGTGAACGTATCATTCCTGAGCACGGTCTGCAATAAACTTTTTTAGTTGCAACGAAGTGTGCAATGGATATTCCTTTTATTCCCATCCCACTTGCAGCTCACATTTGAGTCGCCCCGGCAGGGCAGTGGGGTACTCGGTACCGGGTCCGGTCGCTCTTAAGGGGGATGTCACAGTGGCTGCGACCCAGTCTGTGGCCCTGGGACTCAATTAAACGGGAAGGTCTTTTAAGGGATATGGTGAAAGTCTATTGTCATTGGATTCAGAAGGTGTTGTGTGTGTGGTTTACCTACCAAAGGAATTATAATAATAATAATTTTTATTTATATAGCGCCAACATATTCCGCAGCGCTTTACAACTTATAGAGGGGACTTGTACAGACAATAGACATTACAGCATAACAGAAATCACAGTTCAAAACAGATACCAGGAGGAATGAGGGCCCTGCTGCTCGCAAGCTACAAACTATGAGGAAAAGGGGAGACACGAGAGGTGGATGGTAACAATTGCTTTAGTTATTTGGACCAGCCATAGTGTAAGGCTCGGGTGTTCATGTAAAGCTGCATGAACCAGTTAACTGCCTAAGTATGTAGCAGTACAGACACAGAGTGCTATTAACTGCATAAAGTGTATGAGAACACGATGCAAGGAACCTGATTATGTGTTTTGTTTTTTTTTTCTATTTTTAATAGGCCACACAGGGATAGTTAGGTTAATGCGTTGAGGCGGTAGGCCAGTCTGAACAAATGCATTTTTAGGGCACGCTTAAAACTGTGGGGATTGGGGATTAATCGTATTAACCTAGGTAGTGCATTCCAAAGAATCGGCGCAGCACGTGTAAAGTCTTGGAGACGGGAGTGGGAGGTTCTGATTATTGAGGATGCTAACCTGAGGTCATTAGCGGAGCGGAGGGCACGGGTAGGGTGGTAGACTGAGACCAGAGAGGAGATGTAGGGTGGTGCTGAGCCATGGAGTGCTTTGTGGATGAGGGTAGTAGTTTTGTACTGGATTCTGGAGTGGATGGGTAGCCAGTGTAATGACTGGCACAAGGTAGAGGCATCAGTGTAACGGTTGGTGAGGAATATGATCCTGGCAGCAGCATTCAGGACAGATTGGAGGGGGGAGAGTTTGGTAAGAGGGAGGCCGATTAGTAGAGAGTTACAATAGTCCAGACGGGAGTGAATAAGAGAAACAGTAAGAGTTTTTGCAGAGTCGAAAGTAAGAAAAGGGCGAATTCTAGAAATGTTTTTGAGATGCAAATAAGAGCGAGCCAGTGATCGGATGTGGGGGGGTGAATGAAAGCTCGGAATCAAGGATGACCCCAAGGCAGCGGGCATGTTGCTTTGGAGTAATGGTGGAACCACACACGGAGATGGCAATGTCAGGCAAAGGTAGGTTAGTAGAGGGAGAGAACAGGAGGAGTTCAGTTTTTGACAGGTTCAGTTTCAGATAGAGGGAGGACATGATGTTAGAGACAGCGGTAAGACAATCACTGGTGTTTTCTAAGAAGGTCGGCATGATAACAGGAGAAGAGGTATATAATTGGGTGTCGTCAGCATAGAGATGGTACTGGAAACCAAATCTACTGATTGTTTGTCCAATAGGGGCAGTATACAACGAGAAGAGGAGGGGGCCTAGGACTGATCCTTGAGGAACCCCAACAGTAAGGGGAAGGTGAGAGGAGGAGGAACCAGCAAAACATACAGTGAAGGATCGGTCAGAGAGATAGGAGGAGAACCAAGAGAGGACGGTGTCCTTGAGGCCGATGGAGCGGAGCATAGTGAGGAGGAGCTGATGATCCACAGTGTCGAATGCTGCGGAAAGATCCAATAGAATTAGCATGGAGTAGTGACCATTAGATTTAGCTGTTAGTAGGTCATTAGAGACTTTAGTGAGGGCAGTTTCAGTAGAGTGTAAAGAGCGGAAGCCAGATTGAAGAGGGTCAAGAAGAGAGTTATCTGAGAGATAGCGGGTAAGACGGGAGTGGACCAGGCGTTCCAGGAGTTTAGAGATGAAGGGAAGATTAGAGACAGGTCTATAATTAGCGGCACAGTTTTGGTCGAGGGAGTATTGGAGACGAGGAATTCCTCTTGTCTCCAGGCATAGCACTACCCTCCCCGAGAGGAAGGCAGCACTACTATGGTACCGAACTCCTGGGGTGCCACACGTTCAACGAGTGCATGCGCTCCGTATGTTATAGTAGTATGTGGGAAAATCCAACTGCTCTTCTCCGGGCACCGGACAGACATCCAATAAAAAAGGACAGGAGTTGCCATCCCTGGAGAATTAACGGAGCCCCAAAATGGTGGATCCTGTGCTATCTACTGTAATATAGAGGTGTTATCAGTCATTGTACAGGAGGAGGAGGTGAGCTGTGACATCACCTATTGTGAATGGTGGATCCTGTGTCATCTGCTGTATATAGAGGTGTTATCAGTCATTGTACAGGAGGAGGAGGAGGTGAGCTGTGACATCACCTATTGTGAATGGTGGATCCTATGTTATCTACTGTATATAGAGGTGTTATCAGTCATTGTACAGGAGGAGGAGGTGGTGAGCTGTGACATCACCTATTGTGAATGGTGGATCCTATGTTATCTACTGTATATAGAGGTGTTATCAGTCATTGTACAGGAGGAGGAGGTGAGCTGTGACATCATCTATTGTGAATGGTGGATCCTATGTTATCTACTGTATATAGAGGTGTTATCAGTCATTGTACAGGAGGAGGAGGTGGTGAGCTGTGACATCACCTATTGTGAATGGTGGATCCTATGTTATCTACTGTATATAGAGGTGTTATCAGTCATTGTACAGGAGGAGGAGGTGGTGAGCTGTGACATCACCTATTGTGAATGGTGGATCCTATGTTATCTACTGTATATAGAGGTGTTATCAGTCATTGTACAGGAGGAGGAGGTGAGCTGTGACATCATCTATTGTGAATGGTGGATCCTATGTTATCTACTGTATATAGAGGTGTTATCAGTCATTGTACAGGAGGAGGAGGTGGTGAGCTGTGACATCACCTATTGTGAATGGTGGATCCTATGTTATCTACTGTATATAGAGGTGTTATTAGTCATTGTACAGGAGGAGGAGGTGAGCTGTGACATCACCTATTGTGAATGGTGGATCCTGTGTCATCTGCTGTATATAGAGGTGTTATCAGACATTGTACAGGAGGAGGAGGTGAGCTGTGACATCACCTATTGTGAATGGTGGATCCTATGTTATCTACTGTATATAGAGGTGTTATCAGTCATTGTACAGGAGGAGGAGGAGGTGAGCTGTCAATTTATTGTGAATTATTATTATTATTTATTGTTATAGCGCCATTTATTCCATGGCGCTTTACAAGTGAGGAGGGGTATACATAATAAAAACAAGTACAATAATCTTGAACACTACAAGTCATAACTGGTACAGTAGGAGAGAGGACCCTGCCCGCGAGGGCTCACAATCTACAAGGGATGGGTGAGAATACAGTAGGTGAGGATAGAGCTGGTCATGCAGCGGTTTGGTCGATCAGTGGTTACTGCAGGTTGTAGGCTTGTCGGAAGAGGTGGGTCTTCAGATTCTTTTTGAAGGTTTCGATGGTGGGCGAGAGTCTGATGTGTTGTGGTAGAGGGTTCCAGAGTAGGGGTGATGCGCGAGAGAAATCTTGTATACGATTGTGGGAAGAGGAGATAAGAGGGGAGTAGAGAAGGAGATCTTGTGAGGATCGGAGGTTGCGTGTAGGTAAGTACCGGGAGATGAGGTCACAGATGTAAGGAGGAGACAGGTTGTGGATGGCTTTGTACGTCATCATTAGGGTTTTGTACTGGAGTCTCTGGGCAATGGGGAGCCAGTGAAGGGATTGACAGAGGGGAGAGGCCGGAGAATAGCGGGGGGACAGGTGGATTAGTCGGGCAGCAGAGTTTAGAATAGATTGGAGGGGTGCGAGAGTGTTTGAGGGGAGGCCACAGAGCAGGAGGTTGCAGTAGTCAAGGCGAGAGATGATGAGAGCATGGACTAGGGTTTTTGCAGATTCTTGGTTGAGGAATGAACGGATTCGTGCAATATTTTTGAGTTGAAGTCGGCAGGAAGTGGAAAGGGCTTGGATATGTGGTTTGAAGGAGAGATCAGCGTCAAGGATAATGCTGGATCCTGTGTTATTTTCTGTAAATAGACTTTACCTTTTCTGGTAATCCTGTCTGTGATTATGTTGGGTCTGCTGAAAAGTCATCTGTACAGATCAGGAAATTTCAGTCTAATATTGGACCTCGTGATCAATGTGAAAATTGCAGATTTCATTTATAGTGATTATAAAAATAAAAAAAACCATCAGAAATATAAAATATATATAATCTAAGATAATTGTGATGCAAATGATTGTGGATCTGATTGATCATTTAATGCTTTGAATAACTCTATAGTCTAAAATTAAAATGGATGGATAAGGGGAATGGTGATTTATTTATGGACCACAACGCTGGACACCTTCTCGCATGAGAGAAACCGAACGTGCTGCTCAATGCAAACACATTTAGTTAATGAAGGACGAGCAGGCAGGATCACATTATCTAGGCAGCAGATACATCAGTCAAGTAATCAATTCTTGTTCCCGTCCTCTTATTGATCATGTAGAAGACGTTTGTACTGTACGCTTTCCCACTTAACAAGCGGCACATCTTTAACTCTTCTTTTGCTGCTGCCATTTTATTGATCAGGATTTGGTAACCTGATTTTGCCAGAGGAGCAGGCCTATTCCTGCTCTATGAGAAGTATGGTGCATTCTGCATAATTGTTAGGTGAGGTTCTTACATGCTTCAGTTGCATACAGGGTCTTGTTATAGCTCTCCTCCTTATGATTCCAGAGCTTTGTTTCCCTGATACAAAGCTCCAAATCTCCAGAAAAGTCATAACTTTAACTTATAAAATTCTGTCTTCCTGGATCCACCACTAGAGGGAGCTTTTGCATACCTCTTTATTATTGAGCCCAGTGTCTAAACTGTATACAGTAATCTCCTATGCTCCCTCTAGTGGTGGCAGCAGGCAGACAGAATATTATAATTAGCTGTACATTGCAAATTTGGTTAATATTTGACCTCACAGGTAGCGGGATGTCAGTGATGTCTGGTTTGACTAAATTTTACTGTCGTGATCCGTTCCAGGGTTTATTAGTGTCTGCCCTTTTTGGACGGATCATGTCAAGGGTTAACTTTGCTCTGCCTCATTCTGGGTTCAGGTTGGCTATTTAGCTCCCAGGAATCTTGCTGGCAGTGTCAGCTATAGTTCTGTCTTCGGCTTGTGAACCTGACTCTGGAAACCCTTGGTTTGTCCTGCTGTGAACCCTGACTTGTCCTGTGTCTGTTGTCTCTCTCTGTCTGCCCTTTCCCTGCGTTTGTCTGTTCTGCTTGATTCCCTGATTCTGATCTCCTGGCTTGGCTATTGACTCTGTTTGGATTTGTCCCTTTTGTACCGTATTTTGCTCGTCCCGGTTTACTGATCTCTTGCTACGTCCTGACTATCCTTTCTGTTTTAATCCTTTTTGTACTGACGTGTTATCTTGTGCACTGACTCGGCTTTTTCTGACTACTCTCTTGCCACTTGGTGGCATCTGTTCAGCTGCTCAGTGTGTGCAGTCTCGCTTCCCGATAAAGCTCCCCCTGGTGAAGGTTGCGCTGTACTGCACTGCAGCTGCATGACATTATAGCTGACCTGACATTTAAATTGGATTTTGCATTTTTTTTTTGTGTCATGGATCCACTGCATAACTTGGCGGATCAAGTGTCCAGTTTGACACAGATGGTGTTGGATATTTCTGTGAAACATCAGTCCCTTGTCTCATCTCATACTTACAGAAAAAACTGACTGAGACTGTTATGACCATGCAGGGAGACACCTCTCATGATGTTAGTCTACCTGGTGACTCAGTGGATGTCTCTTTGCACTCTCCTGAACATACTGTCAAACTCCCAGATAGCTTCTCTGGGGAAAGGGAGAGATTTCATACTTTTAAGGAGACTTGCAAGCTTTTTTTTTCTCTTAAGGTACCTTCACACATAACGATTTCGTTAACGATATCGTTGCAACGTCACGCTTTTTTGTGACGTAGCAACAATCCCGCTAACGATCTCGTTATGTGTGACAGCGACCAACGATCAGGCCCCTGCTGGGAGATCGTTGGTAGTAGGGAATGATCAGGACCATTTTTTGGTCGCTGATCACCCGCTGTCATCGCTGGATCGGCGTGTGTGACGCCGATCCAGCGATGTGTTCACTTGTAACCAGGGTAAACATCGGGTTACTAAGCGCAGGGCCGCGCTTAGTAACCCGATATTTACCCTGGTTACCATTGTAAAAGTAAAAAATAAAAAATAAACACTACATACTCACATTCCGATGTGTCACGTCCCCCGCCGTCAGCTTCCCGCACTGACTGTCAGTGCCGGTCGTAAAGAAGAGCACAGCGGTGACGTTACCGCTGTGCTCTGCTTTACGGCCGGCGCTGACAGTCAGTGCGGGGAGCTGACGGCGGGGGACGTGACAGACATCGGAATGTGAGTATGTAGTGTTTTTTTTTTTTTACTTTTACAATGGTAACCAGGGTAAATATCGGGTTACTAAGCGCGGCCCTGCACTTAGTAACCCGATGTTTAGCCTGGTTACCCGGGTGCTGCAGGGGGACTTCGGCATCGTTGAAGACAGTTTCAACGATGCCGAAGTCGTTCCCCTGATCGTTGGTCGCTGGAGAGAGCTGTCTGTGTAACAGCTCCCCAGCGACCACACAACGACTTACCAACCATCACGGCCAGGTCGTATCGCTGGTCGTGATCGTTGGTAAGTCGTTTAGTGTAACGGTACCTTTAGACCTCGATCTTCTGGAGATGAGAGTCAGCGGGTGGGAGTAATTATTTCCTTACTGCGGGAGGTACCTCAATCATGGGCTTTCTCTTTACCTGCTTCTGCCCCTGAATGTGTGTCTGTGGATAGATTCTTTGAGGCTCTGGGACTTATTTATGACGAACCAGACCAGGTCAGGGTTGCAGAGGACATGATCATGAGTCTCTCCCAGAATGAACTCACTGCTGAACAGTATTGTTCTGAGTTTAGGCGGTGGTCTGTTGAGGTGTCTTGGGGTGACTCTGCTCTGAGGTGCCTGTTTGAGAGAGGACTTTCTGATCATCTCAAGGACGCGCTGGCCCTTCATACGCCACCCTGTTCCCTGGTGGAGGCCATGACTCAGGCCATTCGTATGGACCGGAGATTACGGGAGAGAAGAATTATCCAGCGTGAGATTCCTATTTTGCCTATCAAGTCTGAGGAGACTATGGAAGTTGGTGCCATCAATTTCAAGGAGGAGAGGAAACGGCGACGTGATGGGAAATTATGTTTTTATTGTGGAGATCCGGGACATTGGAAGAAAGACTGCCCCTCTTGTCCATCAAGTAACAAGCTGCCGAGTCTGGGTGATGGTCTAGGAGGTCATCCAGACTCTAAGGTACCATGTTCGTCATTTCAAAAAGTATTGCTAGAAGTGGAACTGTGTTATGGAGGTGTTTTTGCATCCACTTCAGCATTTGTGGACTGTGGATCTTCCATGAACTTCATTGACTATAGTCTGGTGTCCAAGTTAAAGTTAGGGACAGTTAGGCTAGAGACTCCCATCCATATCGTTGCCATTGATAAGACACCGTTGGCTCAAAATGTGCTTAAATTTCTCTCTGAGGAGTTCCTCCTCAAGGTGGGTTCCTTGCACCAGGAACGAATTTCATGTTATGTTATGAATAATCTTCCTGCGGGACTGGTGTTTGGGTTCCCCTGGTTGCAGAGGCATAATCCTGT
This sequence comes from Ranitomeya variabilis, assembly GCF_051348905.1. NCBI lineage: Eukaryota > Metazoa > Chordata > Amphibia > Anura > Dendrobatidae > Ranitomeya > Ranitomeya variabilis. Next base: position 204,926,538 of record NC_135239.1, read on the forward strand.
TATAGACTGGGGATCTCGTGATATTGTTAAATGGGGTCCTAATTGTTCCAATGGTTGTCTTTCTGCTGTGTTTGTGTCCGCCATTAGTCCGGAAGGTATTCCGGAGTACCTAAAGGACTTTGGTGATGTGTTCTCCGAATAACAGGCTGAGGTCTTACCACCCTATCGTTCTTATGATTGTACAATCAATCTTATTCCAGGTTCTAAATTGCCCAAAGCCCGTTTGTACAATCTTTCTGGCCCGGAACGTACTGCTATGAAAAACTATATCTCTGATTGTCTACGCAAAGGTCACATCCGTCCCTCTGTCTCACCTGTGGCTGCGGGGGTTTTTTTGTCAAGAAGAAAGATGGTGGTTTACGTCCATGCCTCGATTTCTGGGAACTAAATAAAATTACGGTGAGAAATACCTACCCTCTCCCACTCATTCCTGATCTCTATAACCAATTGTCTGGGGCTAAGTGGTTTTCCAAACTTGATCTTAGGGGAGCATATAACCTTATCCGCATTCAGGAAGGGGATGAGTGGAAAACGGCATTTCTCACCTCTGAAGGCCTGTTTGAAAATTTGGTCATGCCCTTTGGTCTCACGAACGTGCCCGCGGTGTTTCAGAACTTCATAAATTATGTTTCTTCTGATTTTATCGGGCGCTTTATGGTTGTATACCTGGATGATATACTTTGTTTTCTCGCCTGACAAGGAATCTCACATTGGTCATTTACATGCTGTTCTTCACAGGTTACAGAGAAATGTTTGTTTTGTGTCCAGGAGCTTTCTTTTCTGGGGATCATCCTTTCTGCGAATGGGTTTCGGATGGATCCCGGAAAGGTACAGGCCATTGTTGATTGGGTGCAACCCAGAGACCTTAAGGGTCTGCAGCGTTTTCTGGGTTTTGCCAATTATTACCGGAAATTCATCAAGGGGTTTTCTCAGGTAGTCAAGCCACTCACTGATCTCACTCACAAGGGGGCTGATCTCAAAGTTTGGTCATCCTTGGCAGTTGAAGCATTTATTACATTAAAAAAGTGTTTTATGTCTGCTCCTGTATTAGTTCAGTCCGATCCATCTAAACCATTCATTGTAGAGGTGGATGCATCAGAGGTGGGAGTAGGGGCGGTGTTGTCTCGGGGACCCGTTACTTTGACCAACTTAAGACCATGTGCCTTTTTCTCCCGGAAGTTTTCTTCTGCTGAGAGGAACTATGATGTTGGAAACTGGGAGTTATTGGCTATAAAATTGGCTTTTGAAGAATGGAGGCATTTTTTGGAGGGGGCGGTTCATCGGATCACGGTGATTACTGATCACAAGAACTTGTCTTATATTGAAACTGCCAAACGGTTAACTCCTAGACAGGCTAGGTCGATTTTTTTCTCTCGTTTTCATTTTTCAATCACTTTTCGGCCTGGTTCCAAGAATGTCAAGGCTGATGCCTTATCTCGCAGTTTTGATCCCATATCACCCCCCGAACCTCCTTCCTCCATAAATTCAGCACGGGGTGGTTGTTGCGGGGGTATCCTCTGAATTGGAGCAGGAGATTCGAGAGGCTCAGTCTCTTGCTCCTCCCTCTTTGCCTGACAATAAGCTTTTTGTCCCAGTTCAGTACAGATGGAGGATTCTCCGGGAGTTCCATGATTCTGCTCTTAGTGGTCACCCGGGGATCTCTGCCACCCGGAAAGCTATTGCTAGGCTGTTTTGGTGGCCCTACATGAACTCTGATATCATTGTGTTTGTGTCTGCTTGTGATACCTGAGCCCGCGCTAAGGGTATGTGCACACGTCCGGATTTCTTGCAGAAATTTCCTGAAGAAAACCGGAAATTTTCTGCAAGAAATTCGCATTTTTTTTTGCGTTTTTTTTGCATTTTTTTAGCATTCTGCAAGCGTAATTAGCTTGCAGAATGCTAAAGTTTTCCAAGCGATCTGTAGCATCGCTTGGAAAACTGACTGACAGGTTGGTCACACTTGTCAAACATAGCGTTTGACAAGTGTGACCATCTTTTTACTATAGATGCAGCCTATGCAGCATCTATAGTAAAAGATGGAATGTTTAAAAATAATAAAAAAAAAAAAAATGTTTATACTCACCTGCAGGCGTCCGTTCCTATAAATCACAAGACCGTGACGTCATCGCAGGTCCTTCACCGCACACCAGCTATAGAAACCGAAGCGGCAGCATGCAGCGGAGAGGCGGGAAGACATCGAAGGTGAGTATAGGACTATTTTTTATTTTAATTCTTTTTTTTGGACCAATTATATGGTGCCCAGTCCGTGGAGGAGAGTCTCCTCTCCTCCACCCTGGGTACCAACCGCACATAATCTGCTTACTTCCCGCATGGTGTGCACAGCCCCGTGCGGGAAGTAAGCAGATCAATGGACTCCTAGGTGTGCGGAATCCCCTGCAATTCCGCATTTTAATTAACATGTTGCTTTTTTTTCCGCGATGCGATTTTTTTCGCGGAAAAAAAGGCTACATTTGCACAAAAAATGCGGAATACACTGAAAATAATGGGAGGCATATGTTAGCGTTTTTTCCGCGTTTTTATCACGTTTTTATAGCGAAAAAACGCGAAAAAAACTGAACGTGTGCACATGGCCTAAGAGCTCTCATAACCGGCCGGCCGGGGAATTGGTGCCATTGCCAATTCCAGATAGACCTTGGACTCATTTGTCCATGGATTTTATCACTGATCTCCCTCCTTCCATTGGCAAAACTGTAATCTGGGTAGTGGTTGACAGATTCAGTAAGCAAGCGCATTTTGTACCTCTGGCAGGATTGCCTAATGCTGAGACTCTATCCAGATTGTTTGTTGAGCATGTAGTACGGCTGCATGGTGTGCCTTTGAATGTGGTTTCTGATAGAGGGGTACAATTTGTGTCCAAATTTTGGAGGGCATTTTGTAAAAGATTGGGTATTTGTTTGACCTCCTCTGCTTACCATCCTGAGACCAATGGGCAGACGGAGAGGACCAATCAGTCACTTGAACAGATTTTGAGGTGTATTGCTACGTCTCAGCAGGATGATTGGTGTTCTTCATTGCCCGTGGCTGAATTTGCATTTAATAATCGGATTAACCAGTCCACGGGCACCTCTCCATTCTTCTGTAACTACGGTTTTCACCCCCATTTTGGTGAATTTTCTAGGCTGGATTCAGGATGTCCAGGGGCTGATACGGCAGTTCAATGGTTGGGGGAGGTGTGGAGGGAGGTCCAGAAGAACATTGGGAAGGCTCCTGGCAAACATAAACTTTTTGCTGATAAGCAATGGTCTGTAGGACCTATATTTCTGGTAGGAGATAAAGTGTGGTTGTCTACCAAGAACATTCGTCTTACGATTCCTTCTGCTAAGCTTGGTCCTAGGTTTATCGGTCCTTACGAGATCATTGAGGTGGTCAATCCATTTGCCTTTCGTTTACCCCTTCCTCAGTCACTTCGGATCCCCAATGTGTTCCATAAATCCCTTCTTAAGTCCTTTGTACCATCTTCCGCTGGGCCTCCATCCCCTCCGCCTCCTGTCTCTGTGGATGGTCAGACCGAGTATGAAGTTGAACGGATCGTGGATTCTCGTATGGTCCGTAGTTCACTTCAGTATTTGGTCCATTGGAGGGGTTATGGTCCTGAGGATCGATCTTGGGTCCCAGCGCGATCTGTCCATGCTGATCGATTGATCCGGGCATTTCATGCACGTTATCCTGGGAAACCTGGGGGTCCGGTGGCCCCCCCTTGAGAGGAGGGTACTGTCATGATCCGTTCCAGGGTTTATTAGTGTCTGCCCTTTTTGGACGGATCATGTCAAGGGTTAACTTTGCTCTGCCTCGTTCTGGGTTCAGGTTGGCTATTTAGCTCCCAGGAATCTTGCTGGCAGTGTCAGCTATAGTTCTGTCTTCGGCTTGTGAACCTGACTCTGGAAACCCTTGGTTTGTCCTGCTGTGAACCCTGACTTGTCCTGTGTCTGTTGTCTCCCTCTGTCTGCCCTTTCCCTGCGTTTGTCTGTTCTGCTTGATTCCCTGATTCTGATCTCCTGGCTTGGCTATTGATTCTGTTTGGATTTGTCCCTTTTGTACCGAATTTTGCTCGTCCCGGTTTACTGATCTCTTGCTATGTCCTGACTATCCTTTCTGTTTTAATCCTTTTTGTACTGACGTGTTCTCTTGTGCACTGACTCGGCTTTTTCTGACTACTCTCTTGCCACTTGGTGGCATCTGTTCAGCTGCTCAGTGTGTGCAGTCTCGCTTCCCGATAAAGCTCCCCCTGGTGAAGGTTGCACTGTACTGCACTGCAGCTGCATGACATTTACAAGACTGTTTTCTTCCTTTTGGAGGAATGCTAATTTGCATATTTCCCATGGGATATTAAACTCCATTCACCAGCTGGATCTGTTCTGTTAAAACCAACACCTGCCAGATTTAGGAGATCTTCCTGTTGCTAGTTATCTAAAGGATATTGATCGTGGGGGTCCGACTTTTGGGACCTCCACTGACTGGCAGAATTGTAGCAGGGCATTCTTATACCTGCTAGAATTGAGCTGCCCTTTGTATGCTTGGTAGCTGCCTCATTCCCTATGGCTGCTGAGTGCTGCTCTTGGCGGTTTCTGGTATAGAGGATGAGATGAGCGGCGGGTGAGCATTTGACCTGGGATAAAACTGCACTTTTGGGGTCGGATCCTCACTGGTCAGCAAGCAATCACCTATCCTATGATTACTTGTTTTCACCAGAAGACCTGTTAAGGGCTCAGTAGTTCATCTTTAGATACGGCAAAAGCCTTGGATTAATGGAATGAAAAATCCTGCCTCATATATTCCTTAAATTTGGATGGAATGATACATTTTTTAATTAGATTAACTACTTTACTGCAGACCGTGAGCTAATGTTCTTGTGACCGGAATATGATTAGAATACTTTCACTTGGGAAGACGAACCAAACAAGGGTGTCCCCTATCCCCGATGCTTTTCGCCCTGGCAATGGAGCCTATTGCTCCTAAAATTAGACAGGACTCTATGGTTCAGGGAACCATAATAAACTCCAGATCGGATAAGGTTGGATTGTATGCTGATGATCTGGTCCTTTCCTCATCCAATGAGAAGCAGTCTTTTCCTAGAGCAATTAATCTAATCAATCATTTTGGAGACTTAAGGCTGAGTCACACATAACAATATCGTTAAAGATATCGTTGCAACGTCACGCTTTTGGTGACGTAGCAACGATCCCGCTAACGATCTCGTTATGTGTGACAGCGACCAACGATCAGACCCCTGCTGGGAGATCGTTGGTCGTTGGGGAATGATCAGGACCATTTTTTGGTCGCTGATCACTCGCTGTCATCGCTGGATCGGCGAGTGTGACAGGGCCGCGATAGTAACCCGATATTTACCCTGGTTACCATTGTAAAAGTTAAAAAAAAAACAGTACATACTCACATTCTGATGTCTGTCACGTCCCCCGGCGTCCACAGGGTTAAAACTGCTTTCGGCAGGAGCGCTGCTAATGCACGCGCTGCTGCCGAGAGCTTCCCTGCACTGACTGTGTCAGCGCCGGCCGTAAAGCAGAGCACAGCGGTGACGTCACCGCTGTTACTGCCGGCACTGACACATTCAGTGCAGGGAAGCTCTCGGCAGCAGCGCGTGCATTAGCAGCGCTCCTGCCGAAAGCAGTTTTAACCCTGTGGACGCTGGCGGGGGACGTGACAGACATCAGAATGTGAGTATGTAGTGTTTTGGTTTTTTTTACTTTTACAATGGTAACCAGGGTAAATATCGGGTTACTAAGCGCGGCCCTGCACTTAGTAACCCGATGTTTACCTTGGTTATCTGGGTGCTGCAGGGGGACTTCGGCATCGTTGAAGACAGTTTCAACGATGCCGAAGTCGTTCCCCTGATCGTTGGTCGCTGGAGAGAGCTGTCTGTGTGACAGCTCCCCAGCGACCACACGACTTAAGCTGGAGTCACACTAAACGACTTACCAACGATCACTACCAGCGATACGACCTGGCCGTGATCGTTGGTAAGTCGTTGTGTGGTCGCTAACGAGATCGTTAGCGGGATCGTTGTTACGTCACCAAAAGCGTGACGTTGCAACGATATCGTTAACGATATCATTATGTGTGACTCAGCCTTTACCAACGATCACAGCCACGTCGTATCGCTGGTCGTGATCGTTGGTAAGTCGTTTAGTGACTCCAGCTTTATCGGGTCATAAAATAAATTGGGACATATCATAGAGAGCATACCCCAGAATATGCCGCTCATAGCATACCTGGGAATATACCCGGGCCTATGCCGCCGATAGAGAGCATACCCGGGCCTATGCCACTCATAGAAAGCATACCCAGGCCTGTGCCGCTCATAGAGGGCATACCCGGGCCTATGCCGCTCATAGAGAGCATACCCGGCCTATGCCGCTCATAGCATACCGGGAATATACCCAGACCTATGCCGCTTATAGAGAGCATACCCAGGCCTATGCCACTCATAGAGAGCATACACGGGCCTACAGGCATGCAGGAGATGTCCTTCAGGCTGCAGACAGAGAACATCCTGGAGACTGCAGACAGGAGACGTCCTAGAGATTTCATACATGGAACTGTGCACACACAAACAAAGTCTTCATACCAAGAAACAGGTGTGTGTCTTGGTCAGCCTTATATAAGCCTAGGAAGCTTAACACATGGGATCATGCCGGGCAACTTGTAAAGCCTGACGTGGACCACAGGAACTTTCAGCCGACCAGATTGTAGGAAGCATAGCCCAGACCTGGGACAGGTGTGTAAAATAACCACGTTAACAAGTCGAACCCCCATGGACAGCTGGATACAAATCTGTGTTTGCCCTTAGATTTTATAGACCCATCTTTAATCCAAAGGGGGCCCCTTTTACATTGTGCTGCCTACTCCTCACCATTCTCTGCATGGATCATGGACCATGTTCTGTTTGGCCTATGCTCCCACAGTACTGGTGGTGACCTGTGGGCCCTTTAATGTGCTCAGCTTACAGGTCGATAATTCCAGCCCTGTACACATTAACACTCCACTATGTCTAGTCACTAATGTGGGGGATGATCATGGTTATTGAGGTGTTAGAACGGTATTATGGGGAATATAGACTTTGGCCTTGGTCACAAGCAGCTATCTACAATGGAAATGTGAATGGTTCTGGCAGGCTAGCCTCTTGGAGCCCGGTTTACCTCCATCCATTGAAGCAGATTACTTGTCAGTTATGGGAAATGCATATTACATGGCGTAGTACTGAGTGTGATGTTTTATGTATGCCGTAACCTTCCCACCTTTACTCATCACAAGACTACATTTATAGAAACGCAATAAAGACATTGCGGACTGCATTACACATGGCGGCCCCCGGGCTGTGCGGCCTTCCTCAGGAAGGACATTTGCATCATGTTGAAAGATGATAGTGAATCTTTTATGAGGTTCCTTACGCACCGGCCTCCACGCACCACAATCAGAATACACAATCAGTTTGTGGGTTTTCTTTTTCATTGCACGTTAAAGAGAAATTTCCTAACAAATGTTGAGTGATCACTATAAAATTTGCTTATATAGTCAGTCAAGTTCAGGGAGAAAAGAGTTCAGTCACGGTAAGAGCTCAACAGTGACAGTGTTGGACAGGTTTTTGTTGTGAATTCCGCTCTTGGGCTCCCTCCGGTAGTTGTAAATAGCACTTTTGTGAATTCTGCTCTTGGGCTAGCTCCTGTGGTTTTGAGTGGTATAGCTGCTTCTTGGATTTAGCATCAGCAGCTGCTTCCACTGATCGTCTTTCTGGCTCGGCTATTTTAGTCTGGCCTTATCCCTCAATCAATGCCAGTTGTCAATTGTTCCTGCTTGGAGTCACGGCTCTTTTGGATTTCCCTGACACTCTGACCAGTTCAGCAAAGATAAGTCCTTGCTTGTCCTTTTGCAGTCCACTTGTTGTGGACTTTATTGTTCAGCACATTCTATGTTTTGCTCATTTGTCCAGCTTATCAGTATGGATCTATTCAGCTAAGCTGGAAGCTCTGGGCTGCAGATTTTGCCCTCCACACCTTTAGTCAGGTGTGGAGATTTTTGCATATCTCTGCGGTGGACTTTTTCTAGTTTTTATTACTGACCGCACAGTGTTCTTTCCTGTACTATCTATCTAGCTAGAAGTGACCTCCTTTGCTAAATCTTGTTTCATACTACGTATGTCATTTCCTTCTCTCACAGTCATTATTTGTGGGGGGCTGTCCTATCCTTTGGGGATTTTCTCTGAGGCAAGATAGCTTTCCTTTTTCTACCTTTAGGGGTAGCTGGTTCTCCGGCTGTGACGAGGTGTCCAGGGAGTGACAGGAACATCCCACGGCTACTGCTAGTGTTGTGTTAAGATCAGGAACTGCGGTCTGTATAGTTACCACCTGCTCAGAGCTAGTCGCATGTCGCTCCTAAATAACCAGTCCATAACAGTACAACTGGCCAAAAATGAGTTGAATGCATCTCAAAAGGAAAAGAAAGAGTTCTGAGCCATTTTTTTTTTCTTTAGTCTGTTTTGTCTTTTTCCTTCCTCTTAATCTCTGGTTGGATTTGGGCGCGGGCATGGATGTTCAGGGTTTGTTTTCTCGTGTGGATCAGCTTGCTGCAAGAGTTCAGAGTATCCAAGATTATGTTGTTCAGATTCCAGCCTTAGAGCCTAGAATTCCTACTCCAGATTTGTTTTACGGGGATAGATCTAAGTTTTTGAACTTTAAAAATAACTGCAAATTGTTTTTTGCTCTGAAACCCCGTTCCTCTGGTGACCCCACTTAGCAAGTTAAAATAGTTATTTCTCTGCTGCGTGGTGACCCTCAGGACTGGGCATTCTCCCTTGAGTCAGGGTAGACGGCATTGCTTAATGTAGATGCATTTTTTCAATCGCTCGGATTATTGTATGACGAACCTAACTCTGTGGATCATGCGGAAAAAACCTTGTTGGCCCTGTGTCAGGGTCAGGAAGCGGCAGAATTATACTGCCAGAAATTTAGAAAATGGTCTGTGCTCACTAAATGGAATGAGGATGCTCTAGCAGCAATTTTCAGAAAGGGTCTTTCAGAAGCCCTTAAGGATGTTATGGTGGGGTTCCCCACGCCTGTTGGTTTGAGCGAATCTATGTCCCTAGCCATTCAGATTGATCGGCGCCTGCGCAAAGTGGTGCACCATATGGCAGCGTCCTCTGGACAGAGTCCTGAGCCTATGCAATGTGATAGGATTCTGACTAGAGCAGAACAGAGGGGATACAGACGTCAGAATGGGCTGTGTTTTTACTGTGGTGATTCTGCTCATGCTATTGATTGCCCTAAGCGTATTAAGAGGGTCGCTAGATCTGTTACCATTAGTACTGTACAGCCTAAGTTTCTCCTGTCTGTGACCCTGATTTGTTCTTTGTCATCTTTCTCTGTCATGGCATTTGTGGATTCAGGCGCTGCCCTGAACTTAATGGACTTCGACTTCGCTAGGCGCTGTGGTTTTTCTTTGCAGCGCCCTATTCCTTTGAGGGGTATTGATGCTACACCGTTGGCCACGAATAAACCTCAGTATTGGACTCAGCTGACTATGTGCATGGCTCCAGCACATCAGGAAGATTGCCGTTTTCTGGTGTTGCATAATTTACATAATGTTGTTGTGCTGGGTTTTCCATGGTTACAAGTACACAATCCAGTGCTGGATTGGAAATCTATGTCTGTGACTAGTTGGGGTTGTCAAGGGGTACATAGTGACGTTCCTTTAATGTCAATTTCCTCTTCCCCCTCTTCTGATGTTCCTGAATTTTTGTCAGATTTCCAGGATGTATTCGATGAGCCCAAGTCCAGTTCCCTTCCTCCTCATAGGGACTGTGATTGTGCTATCGACCTGGTTCCTGGTTGTAAGTTCCCTAAGGGCCGACTCTTCAATCTGTCTGTGCCAGAGCATGCCGCTATGCGGAGCTATGTTAAGGAGTCTTTAGAGAAGGGGCATATTCGGCCGTCTTCGTCACCATTGGGAGCGGGATTCTTTTTTGTTGCCAAGAAGGATGGCTCCTTGAGACCCTGTATTGATTATCGCCTTCTTAATAAGATCATGGTCAAATTCCAATACCCTTTACCTTTGCTCTCTGATTTGTTTGCTCGGATTAAGGGGGCTAGTTGGTTTACCAAGATTGACCTTCGAGGGGCATATAATCTTGTCCGTATTAAACAGGGTGATGAATGGAAAACTGCATTTAATACGCCCGAAGGCCATTTTGAATACCTTGTGATGCCATTCGGGCTTTCTAATGCTCCTTCTGTATTTCAGTCCTTCATGCATGATATTTTCCGCAATTATCTTGATAAATTCTTGATTGTGTATTTGGATGATATTTTGATTTTTTCCAATGATTGGGAGTCTCACGTGAAGCAGGTCAGGATGGTATTCCAGATCCTTCGTGATAATGCTCTATTTGTGAAGGGGTCTAAGTGCCTATTTGGGGTTCAGAAGGTCTCTTTTTTGGGGTTTATTTTTTCTCCTTCGTCTATAGAAATGGATCCTGTTAAAATCCAGGCCATTCATGACTGGGTTCAACCCACATCTGTGAAGAGCCTTCAGAAATTGTTGGGCTTTGCTAATTTTTATCGCCGTTTCATTGCCAACTTCTCTAGTGTGGTTAAGCCCCTGACCGATTTGACGAAGAAAGGCGCTGATGTGACAAATTGGTCCTCTGAGGCTGTGGAGGCCTTTCAGGAGCTTAAGCGCCGATTTACTTCTGCCCCTGTCTTGCGTCAGCCTGATGTGTCTCTTCCTTTTCAGGTTGAGGTTGACGCTTCTGAGATTGGGGCAGGGGCCGTTTTGTCACAGAGGAATTCTGATGGTTCTTTGATGAAACCATGTGCCTTCTTTTCCCGAAAGTTTTCGCCTGCGGAACGCAATTATGATGTCGGCAATTGGGAGTTGTTGGCTATGAAGTGGGCATTTGAGGAGTGGCGACATTGGCTTGAGGGAGCCAAGCACCGCATTGTGGTCTTGACCGATCATAAGAATCTGATTTACCTCGAGTCGGCCAAGCGGCTGAACCCTAGACAGGCTCGATGGTCCCTGTTTTTCTCCCGTTTCGATTTTGTGGTCTCATATCTTCTGGGATCTAAGAATGTTAAGGCGGATGCCCTCTCTAGGAGTTTTTTGCCTGATTCTCCTGGAGTCCTTGAGCCGGTTGGCATTCTTAGGGAAGGGGTGATTCTTTCTGCCATCTCCCCTGATTTACGGCGGGTGCTTCAGGAATTTCAGGCTGATAAACCAGACCGCTGTCCTGTGGGGAAGCTGTTTGTTCCTGATAGATGGACAAGTAAGGTAATTTCTGAGGTCCATTGTTCGGTGTTGGCCGGTCATCCTGGGATTTTTGGTACCAGAGATTTGGTTGCTAGGTCCTTTTGGTGGCCTTCCTTGTCGCAGGATGTGCGCTCTTTTGTGCAGTCCTGTGGGACCTGTGCCCGGGCTAAGCCTTGCTGTTCCCGCGCTAGTGGGTTGCTTTTGCCTTTGCCTGTCCCTGAGAGGCCCTGGACGCATATTTCCATGGATTTTATTTTGGATCTTCCTGTGTCTCAGAGGATGTCTGTTATCTGGGTGGTTTGTGACCGGTTCTCTAAAATGGTCCATTTGGTACCTTTGCCTAAATTGCCTTCCTCCTCTGATTTGGTTCCATTGTTTTTTCAGCATGTGGTTCGTTTGCATGGCATTCCGGAGAATATTGTGTCTGACAGAGGTTCCCAGTTTGTTTCCAGGTTTTGGCGGTCCTTTTGTGCTAGGATGGGCATTAATTTGTCTTTTTCTTCGGCGTTCCATCCTTAGACAAATGGCCAAACTGAGCGAACTAATCAAACCTTGGAAACCTATTTGAGATGCTTTGTGTCTGCTGATCAGGATGATTGGGTGGCTTTCTTGCCGTTGGCCGAGTTTGCCCTTAATAATCGGGCCAGTTCGGCTACTTTGGTTTTGCCTTTTTTTTGTAATTTTGGTTTCCATCCTCGTTTTTCTTCAGGGCAGGTTGAGCCTTCTGATTGTCCTGGTGTTGATTCCGTGATGGACAGGTTACAGCAGATTTGGACTCATGTGGTAGACAATTTTGACGTTGTCTCAGGAAAAGGCTCAGCGTTTTGCTAACCGCCGTCGGTGTGTTGGTCCTCGGCTTCGTGTGGGGGATTTGGTCTGGTTGTCTTCTCGTCATGTTCCTATGAAGGTTTCTTCCCCTAAGTTCAAGCCTCGGTTTATTGGTCCTTATAGGATTTCTGAGATTATCAATCCAGTGTCTTTTCGTTTGGCCCTTCCAGCCTCTTTTGCCATCCACAATGTTTTCCATAGATCTTTGTTGCGGAGATATGTGGTACCCGTGGTTCCCTCTGTTGATCCTCCTGCCCCGGTGTTGGTTGAGGGGGAGTTGGAATATGTGGTTGAAAAAATTTTGGATTCTCGTTTTTCGAGGCGGAGGCTTCAGTATCTTGTCAAGTGGAAGGGTTATGGCCAGGAGGATAATTTTTGGGTGGTTGCCTCCGATGTCCATGCCGCCGATTTGGTTTGTGCTTTTCACTTGGCTCGTCCTGATCGGCCTGGGGGCTCTGGTGAGGGTTCGGTGACCCCTCCTCAAGGGGGGGGGTACTGTTGTGAATTCCGCTCTTGGGCTCCCTCCGGTGGTTGTAAATAGCACTTTTGTCAATTCTGCTCTTGGGCTCCCTCCTGTGGTTTTGAGTGGTATAGCAGCTTCTTGGATTTAGCATCAGCAGCTGCTTCCACTGATCGTCTTTCTGGCTCGGCTATTTTAGTCTGGCCTTATCCCTCAATCAATGCCAGTTGTCAATTGTTCCTGCTTGCAGTCACGGCTCTTTTGGATTTCCCTGACACTCTGACCAGTTCAGCAAAGATAAGTCCTTGCTTGTCCTTTTGCAGTCCACTTGTTGTGGACTTTATTGATCAGCACATTCTATGTTTTGCTCATTTGTCCAGCTTATCAGTATGGATCTATTCAGCTAAGCTGGAAGCTCTGGGCTGCAGATTTTGCCCTCCACACCTTTAGTTAGGTGTGGAGATTTTTGCATATCTCTGCGGTGGACTTTTTCTAGTTTTTATTACTGACCGCACAGTGTTCTTTCCTGTACTATCTATCTAGCTAGAAGTGGCCTCCTTTGCTAAATCTTACTACGTATGTCATTTCCTTCTCCTCTCACAGTCATTATTTGTGGGGGGCTGTCCTATCCTTTGGGGATTTTCTCTGAGGCAAGATAGCTTTCCTTTTTCTACCTTTAGGGGTAGCTAGTTCTCCGGTGTGACGAGGTGTCCAGGGAGTGACAGGAACATCCCACGGCTACTGCTAGTGTTGTGTTAAGATCAGGAACTGCGGTCTGTATAGTTACCACCTGCTCAGAGCTAGTCGCATGTCGCTCCTAAATAACCAGTCCATAACAGGTTTTAAGGCAGTGATACAGCAGCAGCGAAGGAGTCCTGTCAGTGCCAAGTCCGCAAACAGTATGGAGACACATCTTAGATCTTGTGCTGATCCCGGGGCAATCTCGGGCCTACAGCCCAGAAGAGGCATTGGGTGCCATGTCTCTGTTATCCTGTGAGGAAGATCCCTGGTACTGACAGGAGGTGTTGAGGAGGGGGAAGGTCGGGCAGAATCACTGGACAAAGGAAACATCATCCGGAGGGGATTCTGTCTCACCGCACAGTAAAGTCGAACCTGTAGAACTGGACCTAAGACCTCCTGTCATGTGTGCAGCTGAATCCGGTCCCATGGACATGCATCAAAGAGAACTCTGTTCTGGCCCACAGCAACTGGCTCTGTATCCACCTTCAACATGCAAGTGAAGGCAAGGGGCATGGCGGGGGGCTGGATGTAATATATCAGGAGGTGAGGAGCCAGACGTTGTACACATGGAGAAGCAAGGGGATGGATGTTACATAACTGGGAAGTAAGGAGACGGATGCTATATACTGGGGTAAATGGGACCGAATGAGAAATTTGAATTCAGTGATTAAAGAAGCACTCTTCCCATAAAATGTGTTTAATCCTCTTAATATATGGCAGTCAAAATATGCAGTCATCATGTCATATAGCACTGTGTACTTACAGTTGCTCATTTTCCTTTCTATCCAGTTAATGCTTCTCTTTTTCCATTAGGTCTATGACATCACATGATTAAAAATTGACGAGCTGAATCCTTCTAAGCTCTATGTAGAAACAGGAGGTCCATTTTCCCTGTATGAATCATAAGTCACTGCAAATGGCAGGGTGGCGGCAGAGCAGCTTGGTCAAGAGTCGAAGAGCGGAATGATTCATGCCGGGACCAGAGACTTCCTGTTTCTACATAGAGCATAGAAAAGAGAATAAGCTGGGTCGAAAGGCAAAATGAGCAAATGTAAGTGCACAGTGCTATATATTATGAAGACTGCAACATTTTTATTCTCTTAATATATTGATGGGAAGAGCGCATCTTTAAGACATGAGACCCCATACTTTTCTCCTATGTCTTGCTAGGACTCGTGGACAAGTGTTGACAAACACCTTTAGGACCAAATAACTAATGCGGGAAAATCGCTTTGTATGATAAGATAATTAAGCTTCTGATATAAATAAACTATTGATATCAAGGTCATAATTTAAAGGGATTGTTCATCTCTAGATTTTTTTTTGTTAGAAAAAGCTTAAAATGGATAAAAAAAAAAAAAAAAAAAAAATATATTCAACACTGCCCAGTGCCCCGACCGTACGTTACATCGTGCTGCATTTATGATGGCCGGCCAGGTCACCTCTGTAGCCAGTCATTGACTGAATTTAAAAAGATCAAAAAATAGGGAAGGCGGTTTTATTTTTAACTCATTCTAAGCCATTTAAAAGCAGAGTAGCCCTTTAACCAGATCATCAAGCCAAAAAACCGCGCCATGTCTCTCCTGCTTCAGACATTCTGTTATCCACTATTGCACAGAAAACTTTTTTCCAGATTGTTCAGAGTGTAAAGATGCTTATTAAGCGAGATCACTTGAGAACAGAAAGACGGAATGAAACGCGTTAGTGCCTTGTAGTTGATGTTGTCTGGATCTTCAGCGCAGAACTGAACGGGAGGATTAATTAGTGACGTTTACAATGTGAGAGATGTAATAAAAAAATGAATATGGTCACTGGAGGCCGAAAATAGCAATGGAGAAGGCATCGGAGGCTGGAATGAAAAGCGTTTGTCCTCCTAATGGCTGCGTCTTCCACATTTATACTTCTCGCGCCAGACTTATTTATTGCACCAAGATCCGGCAGATACCGGCCTTTAATGAGGTCATTCACTTTGTTGCAGACATTACTGCCGCCCAAGGATTTGGCTCCGATATTATATTTTTTTTCCGCTTCAATATCTACTTGAAAAGACCTAATCCTCCTCCATTCAATGGATAAAATGGTATCTTTTCATGTGAAATGGCTCAGCTGCTGCTCGGCATTAGACGCCACTTCCAAACTGGTTAATTAGCCGGTATTACCAGTGAGTTTCTATGAGTAGGTTCTTTATTTGGGGGGGGGTTACCTGCTTATGATTGGCAGCCTATAATAAAAAGGAAACATTTCTACATTTATAAATCTTGAGTTTGCGCCGCAGAACTTTTCATCTCAACTTTTAATATCATTGAGGGGGAAAAAAAACACATTGGGTAGACATCGAAATATAATGTCTTAAATTGTCCACCCAAGAGACCACAACATCGGAAAAGTAACAGGTCATCATTTTAGGGGAGGACATGCAAACCACTTGGATCTTGTTTTGTTTTTTTGAGGGATATAGCACCATAGTCTAATTGGGGGTCCCTGTTCTACTTGCCTATTATAGCCGGTGGTGGTCTATACGGTCACCATACTGTATACAAAGCTGCACATCACTTTGGCTTAGTCCTCGATTGCTTGAGCAAAGGACTCCTACTAACCAGACATTAGGGACATTTATCTGTGATGAGACAGTCCCATTATGAAAACTTTTTGTGAATGGTCAACCCTGAGTTACCTACTGGAAATATAACATATTTAGAATTGAGAGTCCTCAGTGGTTGATACCTTTTAATGGCTAACTGCAATGATGGTAATAAATTGCAAGCTTTTGAGACTACTCGAAATGTATTAATGTCCTCAAAATCTACGGTTAATGTGTTACCTGTCGTTGTAGTCCTGTCTGTGATGATAGTGAGACTACTGAAAAGTCTTGTACTACACCAATTATAAGTCTATACTAACCCCAGTGTAAAAATTGCAAGATTACCATTTTTTGGTTTTTCTGAAATACAGATTGTGGTGTGGGAAAAAAAAAAAATAGCAAAATAAATTCAACAGAAAAAAAAGATAAAACTGTAGGTAATTTTTCTGATGACACATTCCCTTTAATAAAGGGGTCCTCTGTTGAGGAACCTCTTCTCATGGTAAGATTCAGGATTAATTACAATGAGTGTCTCTCACTCTGGGGAATCTGTTGTGAATTCTGTTTTTGGGCTCCCTCTGGTGGTTACTGGTGGTACTGGCTGACTTTTGTCTTGCACCTGTTCCCATCAGGAATCTGGGAGTTTCCTGTTTAGTCTGGCTTCTCAATCATTCTAGTGCCGGCAATCAATGTTACCAGAGCACCTCTGTTGCTTGCTACCTGCTCCAAGTCTGCAATTCAGCTAAGTTGGATCTTTGGCATTTTTTGTGTTTGTTTGTCCAGCATGCATTTATATTTCTCTTGCTGCTGGAAGCTCTAGTGATCTGAAATTACTACTCCGGTGTCATGAGTTGATAACGGAGTTAAAGTAATTTCAGGATGGCTGTTTAGGGTTTTGAGGTGACCGCGAAGTCCTCTTTTGTATTTTCTGCTATCTAGTCAGAGGGCCTCTCTTTGCTGAATCTATATTCATACTGCGTACGTGTTTTCCTCTTACCTAACCGTTATTATATGTGGGGGGCTACTATCACTTTTGGGGTTTCCCTGGAGGCAAGCCAGGTCTGTGTATTCCTCTACTAGGAGTAACTAGATCTCCGGCTGGTGCGAGGTGTCTAGGGATAATCGTAGGCACACCCCCTGGCTACTATTAGTTGCGTGTTAGGTTCAGCGTCGCGGTCATCTGAGATTCCATCATTCCTAGAGCTAGTCCGTTTTTGCCTGAGTCCCTGCCATTGGGAACCATGACAGTAATCCATCCTGCATGATACAGATAAGTAATTTGCGTGTAATGCTTCATTTCCCCTGTGGAGGCGCTGCAGAAAAAAAAAAGAACATTTGCTACTGTTTCCCTACGGATTACAGAAGGGAGACACTAAGGAGCTTCAGTCCAAGACTGGTTCTCTAAGTGGCTCTGTCATCCTGAAGACCAGGATGAGCATTAATATAGGAGTGACGGGTCCCTGACTCAAAGCGTGTCGGAGTTCTGAAACTTTGCCAAGTGCCCAGTTTGGGGGCATTCCCCAGTTTTGGGGATTTAAATGCAGAATATCATGGTTGGAAGAACAAAAGGAACAAGGGGAAGAGGAAGACCAGCAACCGGATACAATCATGATAACGACGGAGAAGACCCTAGGCTTGCACTAGATCGATCTTCCTACAGATGGTTCATCCATCAAGTCGCCATGGCTAGAGATCGAGCTGAAGATCGCTAAACATATGTTACTCCACAAGAGGAGACCCTTTGAGGTTTTGATAGGCACTGTTTGAGCCTTGGGTTACCATTCTCCTGGTATTACAAGCTCTCGTCTTCTTGGTGCAGTATAGTATCCATACAGGGTGGATGCGAGTCTCCTCGGAGTGCCATGGCTGATGCGTTTCTGGAGCTCAGAGACCTCTTTCATCCTGTGCTCAATTTTTCATGGCTATTTTTTTTTTTTTTTTTTCACGGCATCAAAAAGCCGGTTGAGTTTTTGAAGTGCGGCGGTGGCAATCGTATCAAAGAGCTTTTGAAAAGAGTGAGTGTCAGTGACCCTTGTTATGAAGACGACAGTCGCAGGATCCTTCACGCGGCTCAGACTCTTCTTCTGCAAGGAGCTTTGCAGACAAGAGTTCAGTCTGACCCTGTGGATTGAAATTCTTCCAGGAGAGAATCTCAGACTTTTTCCTTTTATCTTTTGTAGGTGTTTTTAAGCAGCATTTCGGCCATTACGTGACTACGAATTTGCCCAGTTTGTGTGTATACAGTATATAGATTGGGATCGGCCAGAATGTGGCCAAACATCCATAAGTCGGATGACACTTAGGGCCAATTTTTCAGATTGGGACTAGAGTGGAAAATTATTTGTTGTAATTAGGTTATCATGCCATATACATCTAATTTAATTTTCTGGCAGCCAAAACAATCGACAAGTCACTTTGTCTACTACTTCTGTGTGCCGTTTTTGTTCGCGAATGATTCCGTAAGGATCATCAACCTAAATAATCAAAATAGTTAATTTCATATAGGTATCTCTGGACTAGTTGTTATATATAGACACGAGGGACTTCTGTTTCTATGTAGCACATTTTCAAAAGCTGCAACATACATAAGTATTAAGCAGTGTAGTTGTAAATCCATCTCCGTGGTGAGAGAAACACTCACTAGAAAGTAGAAGCACCAATTATGTTTTCCATCCTTTTTTTTAATTTTTGATATGCTTTGTGTTTAGCAAAAAAAACACTTAGGTCACGACTGCAGCCAACAATGGGCTGCAGCAACCATGTAAAAATCTCATAAATGGAAGCCAGGATATAGAATTTGGTGAAGGATCCAACTCAGAATTAGAAAATCAGAACTTCTCTTTACAAATCATTATTAAATGAATCTGCTTTGGCATCTTGGCCCTATTTTGCTGTTTTGTACCCCAGTTTATGTATCTGTATATTACCAGGAGAACGGAGTGATTGGCTGAAATGATTTACGCTTGTGATAATATCCTAGAGCTAAGTCATCAATCGGAAATTAATGAAGCTCCTTCCATCTCCTGAGATTTATTTACCAGCCACTCCATTGCACATTTGGCTTTAATAATAGGAAACAGTGTTTTTATTCCCTAATTTTCTTCATTTCCTCACAATGTGCATCTGGGAGAGTTTGACAGGGGAAACAATGGATGAAATGCACTCGGCGTCTGCAGAACACAAGCTTTGTGTTACATGTTTTCCCTTTTTAAAACAATGAATTCAATGAAGTAATTGTTGCTGCTGTTTTGCTACATGAAGAGGGGATCGCGTCCTCCGAGACGGCGAACGGCCGCGCTGTAAACAGTGCGAATTACAAGAAGTTTTCATTCTTGGCCCAAACAATAACTTCCCGAATTTGCCATAATAATAAACAACGTCTTTGATCTGAGGGTCCAGCGGGGATTTGTGGGAAGGGGGATCAGATTATTGCAAAATTTACACAAGAAAGACCATATGAATCAGAATTTCTGGCCCACTGCTGCTCTGGGGTTTGTGTTTTCAATTCTTCAGTTTTCAAGTTCTCTGCCTTATGTCACAAAATAATAATAACATCAACAGCACAATCGTCTCTCCTGATAGTTTGTTACAGTGTATCAGCGCAGGACCCATTGCAAACAACTAAACTTAAAGTGGATCTGTTGTTTTAGGTGACTTCTCGGAATAAGTCGTGCTGTGTGTCTTACATGAAGAGTAACATTATTTTGGGCTATTGTATGACTTGTATCATGGATCTTTCACCAGTTTTACCTTACGGTGCATTTATCTTTCAATTTCAGTTGTCTCTGGGCTAGTGCATGGAGAGTAGCTGCTATAAGGATACCCATACACTGGGCACACAGATATAAAGGATTAGTGCTCTTCTGTCATGATGTAGCAGCAGCATTTAGGACACATACTGAGCCATGTAGCTGTGAATCCAGCTCTGGCTGAGATACACACTTTGCAGCCCTTTACCCCATTTGCTCCCTTCTCCATAGACTTTAATAGGCCGCTGTAATTTGATTCCTCAGTGAGCCCATTTTATTTAATTAAAGATGGTTTTAAAATGCTTTTTTTCCCAAAATGCATGATGACTTCAGTAGACAATGGAGTAAAAAAAAATAGTTCATAAGTGAAGAAAGAAGCATTATTTCACAGATAAAAGATATTACAAACTCTTGTTTATTCACTTCTACGATTGATTTGTGGAAACTGTTGAAATGACATCGACCATCTGACTACCTATATTCCTATGTCTTATGAATAGAAGCCCTAATTATATTTTGGGCCCCAACTACTATATCTCATTCTTTATTTTTTTCGCTCTTTATGATTTTTTTCCCCTTTTTTTTCTTCTTCTGCTCTTTATGAGACCTTTTGGACTCCAAGTCTTGGGTGCGACAACAATATCTCTGTCCATCTCAAATATCACATCATCCTCGCGCTGGCATCTACCAACCCAGTTCATTTACAGATCATTTTAAATACAAGAAAAGACTTTTCCTGACCATCCATTTACCGTCTCCGGATGTTTATAGGTTTGGGTCTGTCTGCGCCTCTTAAGAGACGAGTTTGATCAATAGGCAGCAGCAGGAATGAAGTGTGTTTATTAGAGGAGCTGTCACCACATGATGGATAAGGTTAGTTGTCCGGCCCGTGAGGAGGACATGGAAGAAAAGCCAACAGTGAAATATCCAGGAGAAGCCAATAAATCTTTCCCAATTCCCCCACGGTGTCTTACTGTTGCTTGGTAGAGGAGTGTGGACAGTACGCCACTCACTGCCCCCTCCCTCTGTCCTGCCACAACATACATCAGGATGATGAACTTAAGCTGAGCGGGTTTATAATGTAGCCCGTACAGGACAGGAAAGGAAGATATATAAGGATTGTTTATTAGGGTGAATAGAAATGTTTTTATTATATCATTCATATTGTATGTATAAAAATATAACCACTATAATACTGCCCCTATGTACAAGAATATAACTACTATAATACTGCCCCCTATGTACAAGAATATAACTACTATAATACTGCTCCTATGTACAAGAATATAACTACTATAATACTGCCTCCTATGTACAAGAATATAACTACTATAATACTGCTCCTATGTACAAGAATATAACTACTATAATACTGTCCCTATGTACAAGAATATAACTACTATAATACTGCCCCCTATGTACAAGAGTATAACTACTATAATACTGCTCCTATATACAAGAAAATAACTACTATAATACTGCTCCTATATACAAGAAAATAACTACTATAATACTGCCCCTATGTACAAGAATATAACTACTATAATACTGCCCCCTATGTACAAGGATATAACTACTATAATACTGTTCCTATGTACAAGAATATAACTACTATAATACTGCTCCTATATACAAGAATATAACTACTATAATACTGCCCCTATGTACAAGAATATAACTACTATAATACTGCCCCCTATGTACAAGAATATAACTACTATAATACTGTCCCCTATGTACAGGTATATAACTACTATAATACTGCCCCTATATACAAGAATATAACTACTATAATACTGCCCCTATATACAAGAATACACTCACCGGCCACTTTATTAGGTACACCATGCTAGTAACGGGTTAGACCCCTTTTGCCTTCAGAACTGCCTCAATTCTTCGTGGCATAGATTCAACAAGGTGCTGGAAGCATTCCTCAGAGATTTTGGTCCATATTGACATGATGGCATCACACAGTTGCCGCAGATTTGTCGGCTGCACATCCCAAAGATGCTCCATACAAGGCAGGATGGATCCATGCTTTCATGTTGTTTACGCCAAATTCTGACCCTACCATCCGAATGTCGCAGCAGAAATCGAGACTCATCAGACCAAGCATCGTTTTTCCAATCTTCTACTGTCCAATTTCGATGAGCTTGTACAAATTGTAGCCTCAGTTTCCTGTTCTTAGCTGAAAGGAGTGGTACCCGGTGTGGTCTTCTGCTGCTGTAGCCCATCTGCCTCAAAGTTCAACGCACTGTGCGTTCAGAGATGCTCTTAGGCCTACCTTGGTTGTAACGGGTGGCGATTTGAGTCACTGTTGCCTTTCTATCAGCTCGAACCAGTCTGCCCATTCTCCTCTGACCTCTGGCATCAACAAGGCATTTCCGCCCACAGAACTGCCGCTCACTGGATTTTTTTTCTTTTTCGGACCATACTCTGTAAACCCTAGAGATGGTTGTGCATGAAAATCCCAGTAGATCAGCAGTTTCTGAAATACTCAGACCAGCCCTTCTGGCACCAACAACCATGCCACGTTCAAAGGCACTCAAATCACCTTTCTTCCCCATACTGATGCTCGGTTTGAACTGCAGGAGATTGTCTTGACCATGTCTACATGCCTAAATGCACTGAGTTGCCGCCATGTGATTGGCTGATTAGAAATTAAGTGTTAACAAGAAGTTGGACAGGTGTACCTAATAAAGTGGCCAGTGAGTGTATAACTACTATAATACTGCCCCTCTGTACAAGAATATAACTACTATAATACTGCCCCTATATACAAGAATATAACTACTATAATACTGCTCCTATGTACAAGAATATAACTACTATAATACTGCCCCTATGTACAAGAATATAACTACTATAATACTGTCCCCTATGTACAAGAATATAACTACTATAATACTGTCCCCTATGTACAGGAATAGAACTACTATATTACTGCTCCTATATACAAGAATATAACTACTATAATACTGTCCCTATGTACAGGAATATAACTACTATAATACTGCCCCTATGTACAAAAATATAACTACTATAATACTGCCCCTATGTACATGAATATAACTACTATAATACTGCCCCTATGTACAAGAATATAACTACTATAATACTGCTCCTATGTACAAGAATATAACTACTATAATACTGCCCCTATGTACAAGAATATAACTACTATAATACTGCTCCTATATACAAGAAAATAACTACAATAATACTGCTCCCTATGTACAAGAATATAACTACTATAATACTGCCCCTATGTACAGGAATATAACTACTATAATACTGTCCCTGTGTACGAGAATATAACTACTATAATACTGCTCCCTATGTACAAGAATATAACTACTATACTACTGCTCCTATATACAAGAATATAACTACTATAATACTGCCCTCCTATGTACAAGAGTATAACTACTATAATACTGCTCCTATATACAAGAAAATAACTACTATAATACTGCTCCTATGTACAAGAATATAACTACTATAATACTGCCTCTATGTACAAGAATATAACTACTATAATACTGCTCCTATGTACAAGAATATAACTACTATAATACTGCCCCCTATGTACAAGAATATGACTACTATAATACTGCCCCTATGTACAGGAATATAACTACTATAATACTGCTCCTATGTACAAGAATATATCTACTATAATACTGCCCCTATATACAAGAATATAACTACTATAATACTGCTCCGATGTACAAGAATATAACTACTATAATACTGTCCCTGTGTACGAGAATATAACTACTGTAATACTGCTCCTATGTACAAGAATATAACTACTATAATACTGCTCCTATATACAAGAATATAACTACTATAATACTGTCTCCTATGTACAAGAATATAACTACTATAATACTGCCCCTATGTACCAGAATATAACTACTATAATACTGCTCCCTATGTATAAGAATATATCTACTATAATACTGCCCCTATATACAAGAATATAACTACTATAATACTGTCTCCTATGTACAAGAATATAACTACTATAATACTGCCCCTATGTACCAGAATATAACTACTATAATACTGCTCCTATGTACAAGAATATATCTACTATAATACTGCCCCTATATACAAGAATATAACTACTATAATACTGCTCCGATGTACAAGAATATAACTACTATAATACTGTCCCTGTGTACGAGAATATAACTACTGTAATACTGCTCCTATGTACAAGAATATAACTACTATAATACTGCTCCTATATACAAGAATATAACTACTATAATACTGTCTCCTATGTACAAGAATATAACTACTATAATACTGCCCCTATGTACCAGAATATAACTACTATAATACTGCTCCTATATACAAGAATATAACTACTATAATACTGCTCCTACGTACAAGAATATAACTACTATAATACTGCCCCTACGTATAAGAATATAACTACTATAATACTGCTCCTATGTACAAGAATATAACTACTATAATACTGTCCCTGTGTACGAGAATATAACTACTGTAATACTGCCCCTATGTACAGGAATATAACTACTATAATACTGCCCCCTATGTACAAGAATATAACTACTATAATACTGTCCCTGTGTACGAGAATATAACTACTGTAATACTGCCCCTATGTACAGGAATATAACTACTATAATACTGCCCCCTATGTACAAGAATATAACTACTATAATACTGTCCCTGTGTACGAGAATATAACTACTGTAATACTGCCCCTATGTACAGGAATATAACTACTATAATACTGCCCCTATGTACAGGAATATAACTACTATAATACTGCCCCCTATTTTCAAGAATATAACTACTATAATACTGCCCCTATGTACGAGAATATAACTACTATAATACTGCTTCTATGTACAAGAATATAACTACTATAATACTGCCCCTATGTACAAGAATATAACTACTATAATACTGCTCCTATGTACGAGAATATAACTACTATAATACTGCCTCTATGTACAAGAATATAACTACTATAATACTGCCTCTATGTACAAGAACATAACTACTATAATACTGCTCCTATGTACAAGAATATAACTACTATAATACTGCCCTCCTATGTACAAGAGTATAACTACTATAATACTGCTCCTATATACAAGAAAATAACTACTATAATACTGCTCCTATGTACAAGAATATAACTACTATAATACTGCTCCTATATACAAGAAAATAACTACAATAATACTGCTCCCTATGTACAAGAATATAACTACTATAATACTGCCCCTATGTACAGGAATATAACTACTATAATACTGTCCCTGTGTACGAGAATATAACTACTATAATACTGCTCCCTATGTACAAGAATATAACTACTATACTACTGCTCCTATATACAAGAATATAACTACTATAATACTGCCCTCCTATGTACAAGAGTATAACTACTATAATACTGCTCCTATATACAAGAAAATAACTACTATAATACTGCTCCTATGTACAAGAATATAACTACTATAATACTGCCCCTATGTACAGGAATATAACTACTATAATACTGCTCCCTATGTATAAGAATATATCTACTATAATACTGCCCCTATATACAAGAATATAACTACTATAATACTGTCTCCTATGTACAAGAATATAACTACTATAATACTGCCCCTATGTACCAGAATATAACTACTATAATACTGCTCCTATGTACAAGAATATATCTACTATAATACTGCCCCTATATACAAGAATATAACTACTATAATACTGTCTCCTATGTACAAGAATATAACTACTATAATACTGCCCCTATGTACCAGAATATAACTACTATAATACTGCTCCTATGTACAAGAATATATCTACTATAATACTGCCCCTATATACAAGAATATAACTACTATAATACTGCTCCGATGTACAAGAATATAACTACTATAATACTGTCCCTGTGTACGAGAATATAACTACTGTAATACTGCTCCTATGTACAAGAATATAACTACTATAATACTGCTCCTATATACAAGAATATAACTACTATAATACTGTCTCCTATGTACAAGAATATAACTACTATAATACTGCCCCTATGTACCAGAATATAACTACTATAATACTGCTCCTATATACAAGAATATAACTACTATAATACTGCTCCTACGTACAAGAATATAACTACTATAATACTGCCCCTACGTATAAGAATATAACTACTATAATACTGCTCCTATGTACAAGAATATAACTACTATAATACTGTCCCTGTGTACGAGAATATAACTACTGTAATACTGCCCCTATGTACAGGAATATAACTACTATAATACTGCCCCCTATGTACAAGAATATAACTACTATAATACTGTCCCTGTGTACGAGAATATAACTACTGTAATACTGCCCCTATGTACAGGAATATAACTACTATAATACTGCCCCTATGTACAGGAATATAACTACTATAATACTGCCCCCTATTTTCAAGAATATAACTACTATAATACTGCCCCTATGTACGAGAATATAACTACTATAATACTGCTTCTATGTACAAGAATATAACTACTATAATACTGTCCCTATGTACAGGAATATAACTACTATAATACTGCCCCTATGTACAAAAATATAACTACTATAATACTGCCCCTATGTACATGAATATAACTACTATAATACTGCCCCTATGTACAGGAATATAACTACTATAATACTGCTTCTATGTACAAGAATATAACTACTATAATACTGCCCCTATGTACAAGAATATAACTACTATAATACTGCTCCTATGTACGAGAATATAACTACTATAATACTGCCTCTATGTACAAGAATATAACTACTATAATACTGCCTCTATGTACAAGAACATAACTACTATAATACTGCTCCTATGTACAAGAATATAACTACTATAATACTGCCCTCCTATGTACAAGAGTATAACTACTATAATACTGCTCCTATATACAAGAAAATAACTACTATAATACTGCTCCTATGTACAAGAATATAACTACTATAATACTGCTCCTATATACAAGAAAATAACTACAATAATACTGCTCCCTATGTACAAGAATATAACTACTATAATACTGCCCCTATGTACAGGAATATAACTACTATAATACTGTCCCTGTGTACGAGAATATAACTACTATAATACTGCTCCCTATGTACAAGAATATAACTACTATACTACTGCTCCTATATACAAGAATATAACTACTATAATACTGCCCTCCTATGTACAAGAGTATAACTACTATAATACTGCTCCTATATACAAGAAAATAACTACTATAATACTGCTCCTATGTACAAGAATATAACTACTATAATACTGCCCCTATGTACAAGAATATAACTACTATAATACTGCCCCTATTTTCAAGAATATAACTACTATAATACTGCCCCTATGTACGAGAATATAACTACTATAATACTGCTTCTATGTACAAGAATATAACTACTATAATACTGCCCCTATGTACGAGAATATAACTACTATAATACTGCTCCTATGTACGAGAATATAACTACTATAATACTGCTTCTATGTACAAGAATATAACTACTATAATACTGCCTCTATGTACAAGAATATAACTACTATAATACTGCCCCTATGTACAAGAATATAACTACTATAATACTGCCCCTATGTACAAGAATATAACTACTATAATACTGCTCCTATGTACAAGAATATAACTACTATAATACTGCTCCTATGTACAAAAATATAACTACTATAATACTGTCCCCTATGTACAAGAATATAACTACTATAATACTGCCCCCCTATGTACAAGAATATAACTACTATAATACTGCCCCTATGTACAATATAACTACTATAATACTGCTCCTATATACAAGAATATAACTACTATAATACTGCTCCCTACGTACAAGAATATAACTACTATAATACTGTCCCCTATGTACAAGAATATAACTACTATAATACTGCCCCCCTACATACAAGAATATAACTACTATAATACTGCCCCTATGTACGAGAATATAACTACTATAATACTGCCCCTATGTACAAGAATATAACTACTATAATACTGCCCCTATGTACAAGAATATAACTACTATAATACTGCCCCTATGTACAAGAATATAACTACTATAATACTACTCTATGTACAAGAATATAACTACTATAATACTGCTCCTATGTACAAGGATATAACTACTATAATACTGCCCCTATGTACAAGAATATAACTACTATAATACTGCCCCTATGTACAAGAATATAACTACTATAATACTGCCCCTATGTACAAGAATATAACTACTATAATACTGCCCCTATGTACAAGGATATAACTGTTGGTTGCCCTTTAATGAGTACTACATCTCAGATATTAAATATGTATCAGGACACATTTTATCGCTCAGCTGTGCAGTTGTCTCAGCTTCAGCATTTCTCCAACATTGTGAGTAAATTGTAAGAAAGTCATTAATCAATGCTGAGACGTTGCTTGAATGGATATTTTTGGTTATTTAGATGAGCCGTGTCCTAGTTCAGACCTCGAATTTTCTGTAGCACAAAAAAGGGATTGAGAACAATGGGCCCAAGGTGCAGCAATTACTTCCAAAATGAGGTTTTTTTTCAACAATTTCATGCTCTAAAACTTGATGTATTTTATATTCTTTGATAAGATGTTGTGTAGGCATTTTCGGAGAATAGAGATGGCTGAAAAGAACCGTAAGGCATTAAATTACAAAGCGTGAATTTACAACGCTTCTGAGGACTATTAACATTTCTTAAAGGGGACCCCTTACCGGAATGGCTTATGAAACCCCATATTTTATCCATGGGCCAGAAGGGAATCCCTTTATTCGGTTGTTCAGCACTATTGGATGAATGAGGTCTTATAGAGGAAGCTCAAAGTTAATTTCCTCTTCTCTGTTTGTCAGTCAGTTATTACTTAAAGGGATCGTCCCAACTCAGCAATTTATCACCTGTTCACAGGATGAGTAACGGCCACCTGATCAATGAAGATCCTCTCCATGGGATCCCCGCTGATCCTGAGAACCGACTCTGAGGTGCCCAACTTAAATGAAGCGATCGAGACCTGCTCATACGTTGGGGTTACTCCTTGAATTAAGCAGCGGGATGATATGTGATTAGAAGAAAAATAACAGGGCTGATCCTTCAGATTTTGCAAATATAATTTTTTTAAATTATTCTTTTGGCGTTTTGATGCTCAATACACCATGTAGTGGTCATTCTTGGGTACCGCAGGTCAGATATCACTCACTTCAATAGCAGCTGGGCTGCAGTACCTGAGAATGGCCACTACTCGGTGTACGGACCTGTGGTTTTCTGGCTCTGTACAATGTTTATATCTGGAGGTTGATTGGTGGGGTGCCTGTGAGTGACCCCACTAATCTAATATTGATATATCATCAATATTAGTCAGTTGCATGCCACCAATGGTGGCAAGCCACTATGGGGCCCATGAGCCAGGGGGACCCTGTGCCAGCGCCAGGCCTCCCACCAGTCATCGAACATTCAACTGCATCAGCATCCTGACTTTTTTTTCATTGCGGTGGCCATAATACTGTTTGGAGGACTATGGGAAGTGCAGTATACAGTATGGAGGACTATGGGGTGCAGTATACAGTATGGAGGACTATGGGGAGCACAGTATACAGTATGGAGGACTATGGGGAGCACAGTAAAAAGTATGGAGGACTATGGGGTGTAGTATACCGTATGGAGGACTATGGGGAGCACAGTATACAGTAAGGAGGACTATAGGGAGCACAGTATACAGTATGGAGGACTATGGGGTGTAGTATACAGTATGGAGGACTATGGGGAGCACAGTATACAGTATGGAGGACTATGGGGTGCAATATACAGTATGGAGGACTATGGGGCGCACAGTATACAGCATGGAGGACTATGGGGAGCACAGTATACAGTATAGAGGACTATGGGAAGCACAGTATACAGTATGGAGGACTATGGGAAGCACAGTATACAGTATGGAGGACTATGGGGAGCATGGTATACAGTATAGAGGACTATGGGGAGCACAGTATACTGTATGGAGGACTATAGGAGTGCAGTATACAGTATGGAGGACTATAGGGAGCACAGTATACGTTGTTAAGGTTGTGAGAGATGCTCTTCTGTGACCCACGCCAAATATATACAGTATATATATTTTTTTTATGGGGGGGAGGGGGGCAATTAGATCTTCTGCAATTAGACCCCATGATTTTATGTATGACCCTGATTATAGTCTGGAACAATCCCGTTAATTGCATTATATAACTTTACAGCCTAGTTCTGCTTTTTAGTTTCTAATATAGAGCTCCATATCTTCCATTCCCCTTAATAACGCATGAGAAAATGTAAAGTGGTAGTTCTGTTTTACTCAGTTGCACATGGAGAGGGGAGTGGGGCAGGTGTAGATCACTTCTTCTAATACCTTGCATCTTGACAGGTATCGGTAGCCTTGATGTCATCTGTCCTACGCACCTCTCAATGCAGAAGTGAACGTAGCAGGAATAACCCTTTAAGGGAACATGTCTGTTTTCCTCACATTCCTATTTTGCTAAGTAATTGTATTCTATTGCAATCACAAGAGTGGAACATCTTTTCAAAGAACTCAATATTGTGCATTCCTCTGTTATTCTTCTTGGAAATGTATGAATAAATTGACAAATGGGTGTTACCAGTTGGAGGGATGTCCCTGCACCCGCTCACCTTGTCCAATCAGTGCTGACTCTTTAGGAGCACACCCTTTGAGAAGGGGAAATGGAGACACCCAGTTGCGGGATGTATAGCTCTGTATTAGAAAAATGGAGCTCCCACCCTGGGATAGCATAGTGAAAAATTAATCAGCCCAAATTTTGTACTAAGAAAGTGCTGCTCTTCACAGTGAGATTTCCCTCATGAGCAGACCTCTTTCTTCATCTCTTCACTTCTTCTTTCCCCAAAATCCCTTTATTGTAAAAGTAATTGGAGAGATATAATAGAAAAGTAATTCGTGACATCAGTGACCTAAATTTAGAGCATAAGACAATGCAACGCAGAAATGAGATTAGCCGAGGATTGATTAAATATGAAGAATGATTCAAAGGGTCCTTAGAAGCAGCAGATTTTTGCTGCAGTGTCCTTCAGAAAGTGTCTGGTTAATATATACAGAGCATAGAACCTAATGAGGGATACAACAGAACATAGTGCACCGCCAGTCAGTTGATATATATATATACACTTTGGGAGCATTTATGTCTGTGTATATGTATACTGTCCTTAACGCGAATAGATAATCAGAAAATGACCTATTTTTCTTAGGTAGGGTTGTTATGTTTAATGATTTATTTTATTTTTCATATCACTCTATTAACCCCTTCATGACCCAGCCTATTTTGGCCTTAATGACCTTGCCATTTTTTGCAATTCTGACCAGTGTCCCTTTATGAGGTAATAACTCAGGAACGCTTCAACGGATCCTTGCGGTTCTGAGATTGTTTTTTCGTGACATATTGGGCTTCATGTTAGTGGTAAATTTAGGTCGATAATTTCTGAGTTTATTTGTGAAAAAAACGGAAATTTGGCGAAAAATTTGAAAATTTTGCAATTTTCACATTTTGAATTTTTATTCTGTTAAACCAGAGAGTTATGTGACACAAAATAGTTAATAAATAACATTTCCCACATGTCTACTTTACATCAGCACAATTTTGGAAACAAATTTTTATTTTGCTAGGAAGTTATAAGGGTTAAAATTTGACCAGTGATTTCTCATTTTTACAACAAAATTTACAAAACCATTTTTTTTAGGGACCACCTCACATTTGAAGTCAGTTTGAGGGTTCTATATGGCTGAAAATACCCAAAAGTGACACCATTCTAAAAACTGCACCCCTCAAGGTGCTCAAAACCACATTCAAGAAGTTTATTAACCCTTCAGGTGTTTCACAGCAGCAGAAGCAACATGGAGGGGAAAAATTAACATTTAACTTTTTAGTCACAAAAATGATCTTTTCGCAACAATTTTTTTATTTTCCCAAGGGTAAAAGGAGAAACTGGACCACGAATGTTGTTGTCCAATTTGTTCTGAGTACGCTGATACCTCATATGTGGGGGTAAACCACTGTTTGGGCGCACGGCAGGGCTCGGAAGGGAAGGAGCGCCATTTGACTTTTTGAATGAAAAATTGGCTCCAATCTTTAGCGGACACCATGTCAGGTTTGGAGAGGCCCTGTGTGCCTAAACATTGGAGCTCCCCCACAAGTGACCCCATTTTGGAAACTAGACCCCCCAAGGAACTTATCTAGATGCATAGTGAGCACTTTAAACCCTCAGGTGCTTCACAAATTGATCCGTAAAAATGAAAAAGTACTTTTTTTTCACACAAAATTTCTTTTAGCCTCAATTTTTTCATTTTCACATGGGCAACAGGATAAAATGGATCATAAAATTTGTTGGGCAATTTCTCCTGAGTACGCCGATACCTCATATGTGGGGGTAAACCACTGTTTGGGTGCACGGCAAGGCTCGGAAGGGAAGGCGCGCCATTTGACTTTTTGAATGGAAAATTAGCTCCAATCGTTAGTGGACACCATGTCGCGATTGGAGAGCCCCTGTGTGCCTAAACATTGGAGCTCCTGCACAAGTGACCCCATTTTGGAAACTAGACCTCCCAAGGAACTAATCTAGATGCGTGGTGAGCACTTTGAACCCCCAAGTGGTTTACAGAAGTTTATAACGCAGAGCCATGAAAATAAAAAAATATTTTTCTTTCCTCAAAAATGATTTTTTAACCCACAATTTTTTATTTTCCCAAGGGTAACAGGAGAAATTTGACCCCAAAAGTTGTTGTCCAGTTTCTCCTGAGTACGCTGATACCCCATATGTGGGGGTAAACCACTGTTTGGGCACATGCCGGGGCTCGGAAGGGAAGTAGTGACGATTTGGAATGCAGACTTTGATGGAATGGTCTGCGGGAATCATGTTACGTTTGCAGAGCCCCTGATGTGCCTAAACAGTAGAAACCCCCCACAAGTGACCCCATTTTGGAAACGAGACCCCTCAAGGAACTTATCTAGATGTGTGGTGAGCACGTTCAACCCCCAAGTGCTTCACAGAAGTTTACAACGCAGAGCCGTGAAAATAAAAAATCATTTTTCTTTCCTCAAAAAAGATGTTTTAGCAAGCAATTGTTTATTTTCAC
This sequence comes from Ranitomeya variabilis, assembly GCF_051348905.1. Taxonomy (NCBI): domain Eukaryota; kingdom Metazoa; phylum Chordata; class Amphibia; order Anura; family Dendrobatidae; genus Ranitomeya; species Ranitomeya variabilis. The sequence continues at coordinate 204,959,403 of NC_135239.1, forward strand.
AAGGGTAACAGGAGAAATTGGACCCCAATATTTGTTGCCCAGTTTGCTGTGAGTACGCTGATACCTCATATGTGGGGGTAAACCACTGTTTGGGCGCACGTCAGGGCTCGGAAGGGAAGTAGTGACATTTGAAATGCAGACTTTGATGGAATGGTCTGCGGGCGTCACGTTGCATTTGCAGAGCCCCTGATGTGCCTAAACAGTAGAAACCCCCCCTAAGTGACCCCATTTTGGAAACTAGACCCCCCAAAGAACTTATCTAGATGTGTGGTGAGCACGTTCAACCCCCAAGTGCTTCACAGAAGTTTACAACGCAGAGCCGTGAAAATTAAAAATCATTTTTCTGTCCTCAAAAAAGATGTTTTAGCAAGCAATTTTTTTTTCACAAGGGTAGCAGGAGAAATTGGACCCCAATATTTGTTGCCCAGTTTGTTGTGAGTATGCTGGTACCCCATATGTGGGGGTAAACCACTGTTTGGGCTCACGTCAGGGCTTGGAAGGGAAGTAGTGACATTTGAAATGCAGACTTTGATGGAATGGTCTGCGGGCGTCACGTTGCATTTGCAGAGCCCCTGATGTGCCTAAACAGTAGAAACACCCCACAAGTGACCCCATTTTGGAAACTAGACCCCAAAAGGATCTTATCTAGATGTGTGGTGAGCACTTTCAACCCCCAAGTGCTTCACATAAGTTTATAACGTAGAGCCATGAAAATAAAAAATAATTGTTCTTTCCTCAAAAATTATGTTTTAGCAAGTAATTTTTTATTTTTGCAAGGGTAACAGGAGAAATTGGACCCCAATAGTTGTTGCCCAGTTTGTCCTGAGTACGCTGGTATCCCATATGTGGGGGTAAACCACTGTTTGGGCGCACGTCGGGGCTTGGAAGGGAGGGCGCACCATTTGACTTTTTGAACGCAAGATTGGCTGGAATCAATGGTGGCGCCATGTTGCGTTTGGAGACCCCTGATGTGCCTAAACAGTGGAAACCCCTCAATTCTAACTTCAACACTAACCCCAACACACCCCTAATCCTAATCCCAACTGTAGCCATAACCCTAATCACAACCCTAACCCCAACACACCCCTAACCACAACCCTAACCCCAACACACCCGTAACCCTAAATCCAACCCTAACCCTAATCCTAACCCTACCCACAACTGTAACCCCAACACAACCCTAACCCTATCCTTAACCCTAACCACAAGCCTAATCTTAACCCTATTTCCAACCCTAGCCCTAATTCCAACCCTAAGGGTACCGTCTCACATAACGATTTACCAACGTTCACGACCAGCGATACGACCTGGCCGTGATCGTTGGAAAGTCGTTGTGTGGTCGCTGGGGAGCTGTCACACAGACCGCTCTCCAGCGACCAACGATGCCAAGGTCCCGGGTAACCAGGGTAAACATCGGGTTACTAAGCGCAGGGCCGCGCTTAGTAACCCGATGTTTACCGTGGTTACCAGCGTAAAAGTAAAAAAAAAAAAACGTACATACTCACATTTCGGTGTCCTTCAGGTCCCTTGCCGTCTGCTTCCCGCTCTGACTGAGTGCCGCCATACAGTGAGAGCAGAGCGCAGCGGTGACGTCACTGCTGTGCTGTGCTCTCACTTTCCGGCCGGCAGACAGTCAGAGCGGGAAGCAGACGGCAAGGGACCTGAAGGACACCGAAATGTGAGTATGTACGGTTTTATTTTTTTTACTTTTACGCTGGTAACCACGGTAAACATCGGGTTACTAAGCGCGGCCCTGCGCTTAGTAACCCGATGTTTACCCTGGTTACAAGCGAACGCATCGCTGGATCGCTGTCACAACGATCCAGCGATGACAGCGGGAGATCCAGCGACGAAAGAAAGTTCCAAACGATCTGCTACGACGTACGATTCTCAGCAGGGTCCCTGATCGCTGCTGCGTGTCAGACACAGCGATATCGTAACGATATCGCTAGAACGTCACGAATCGTACCGTCGTAGCGATCAAAGTGCCACTGTGAGACGGTACCCTAACTCTAATTCCAACCCTAACCCTAAGGCTATGTGCCCACGTTGCGGATTCGTGTGAGATTTTTCCGCACGATTTTTGAAAAATCCGCAGGTAAAAGGCACTGCGTTTTACCTGCAGATTTACAGCAGATTTCCAGTGTTTTTTTGTGCGGATTTCACCTGCGGATTCCTATTGAGGAACAGGTGTAAAACGCTGCGGAATCCGCACAAAGAATTGACATGCTGCAGAAAATACAACGCAGCGTTTCTGCACGGAATTTTCCGCACCATGGGCACAGTGGATTTGGTTTTCCATAGGTGTACACGGTACTGTAAACCTGATGGAAAACTGCTACGAATTCGCAGCGGCCAATCTGCTGCGGATCCGCAGCCAAATCCGCTGCGGATCCGCGGCCAATCCGCAGCGGATCCGCGGCCAAATCCGCACATGCCATAACCCTAACCCTACCCGTAACCCTAACCCTACCCCTAGTTCTAACCCTAACCCTAGTTCTAACCCTAACCCTAGTGGAAAACGAAAAAAAAAATAAAAAAATATTTTCTTTATTTTATTATTCTCCCTACCTATGGGGGTGATAAAGGGGGGGGGTATTTATTATTGTTTTTATTTTGATCGCTGTGATAGAACCTACCACAGCGATCAAAATGTACTTGTAAGGAATCTGCCAGCTGGCAGATTCGGCGGGCGCACTGAGCATGCGCCCGCCATATTGGAAGATGGCGGCGCCCAGCGAGGAGACGTACGGACACCGGGAGGATCGGTAAGTATGAAGGGGTGGTGGATTGGAGCACAGGGGGGGTGATCGGACCACAGGGGGGGTGAATTCAAACAAGGAGGGAGCAGACAGGAGGACGGGGGAGCCGGCAGGCGGACGGAGAGGACCGGACCCCATAACGGAGGACTGGGGGAGCGATCGGTGGGTGTGGGGGGGGTCACTTAAGTATTTTCAGCCATGGCCGATGATATTGCAGCATCGGCCATGGCTGGATTGTAATATTTCACCATTTTTTTAGGTGAAATATTACAAATCGCTCTGATTGGCAGTTTCACTTTCAACAGCCAATCAGAGCGATCGTAGCCACGGGGGGGTGAAGCCACCCCCCCTGGGCTGAAGCACCACTCCCCCTGTCTCTGCAGATCGGGTAAAATGGGAGTTAACCCCTTCACCCGATCTGCAGGAACGCGATCATTCCATGACGCATACGCTGCGTCATAGGTCGGATTGGCACAGACTTTCATGACGCAGCGTATGCGTCAAAGGTCGGGAAGGGGTTAATAAAAATCAGAATTTTTGCAATTTTCACACTGGCTACTAGGTCTAATGCTAGACTCATACTGTTCTATACAGATACCTTTTCACAGATTCATTATCATCACAGACAGAGAATTACAATGACTGATAACGTCTCTTTATACAGTAGACAACACTGGATTAACCATTCACATTAGATGTCACAGCTCCCCTCCTCCTCCTATATAATGACTGATAACACCTCTATATACAGTAGATAACACAGGATCCACCATTCACAATAGGTGATGTCACAGCTCACCTCCTCCTCCTGTACAATGACTGATAACACCTCTATATACAGTAGATAACACAGGATCCACCATTCACAATAGGTGATGTCACAGCTCACCTCCTCCTCCTGTACAATGACTGATAACACCTCTATATACAGTAGATAACACAGGATCCACCATTCACAATAGGTGATGTCACAGCTCTCCTCCTCCTGTACAATGACTGATATACAGTAGATAACTCAGGATGCACCATTTACAATAGGTGATGTCACAGCTCACCTCCTCCTCCTGTACAATGACTGATAACACCTCTTTATACAGTAGATAACACAGGATCCACCATTCACACTAGGTGATATCACAGCTCACCTCCTCCTGTTCAATGACTGATAACACCTCTATATACAGTAGATAACACAGGATCCACCATTCACAATAGGTGATGTCACAGCTCTCCTCCTCCTGTACAATGACTGATATACAGTAGATAACTCAGGATGCACCATTTACAATAGGTGATGTCACAGCTCACCTCCTCCTCCTGTACAATGACTGATAACACCTCTTTATACAGTAGATAACACAGGATCCACCATTCACACTAGGTGATATCACAGCTCACCTCCTCCTGTTCAATGACTGATAACACCTCTATATACAGTAGATAACACAGGATCCACCATTCACAATAGGTGATGTCACGGCTCACCTCCTTCTCATGGGCCACCACCATTTCTCAAAGGAGGAGGTGACTGAACACACAAATGTCCATTGATTTGACTGTTTTTTTGCCGAGCCGTCCCCTTTAATTGGACATCTTTCAGACTGTATCAGCTGTAGTAGCGGTACACATCCATGAGTGACTATATGACATGTACATCCTATTTACAAGTATGGATGCATGGGGTGAAAGAAAAGCAACTTTGTGACTTAATGGAGATTGATTGTGGAAAAGCGTGAAAGATTTATATTGGGGATGTAGCATGAGGCCTGCACCGGCCCTCCATCTCCCGCTCATCCCATCTCCACATCACTTCCGCTCCCCGGGACGCCAGTAAATGTCCCCATAGCATATGTTTAATTTCTTTGGATGCCCGCTGATTTCGGAGATTGATTATATTGATTGTGGAAACTGAGGAAAAGAGACATCCGACATAAAAGGATGAGGACATTGTACCTGTGCGAAAGGGATGTGGAGACTTGGACCATCTCACAAATGCCTGAGTATGGACCGTGATGTCTGGACTGGTCTCCTGTCCCCAAACTCAGCAGCCACATGTGTCTATAGTTTGGATCAGACCTGTGACCGGTTTGGACAACACGGTCCACGCTCGGGCTGGGTTTCATGGACGTCTGAATTCGCCCTCTGTACGTACAGATCCCAGTTAGGCACTTCAAGATTTTATTCCTTCAGATTCATATGGAATCTGACAGAATAAGCCTTGATATAAAGACGGAGGCATTGGAGGAGCATTTAGCATTTACTAACATTTTGATATTGAGTAACGTTGCAGTTTTGGAAAGGCGTTCTCTGAAGTTGTGGCCTTTTGGCATCTTTTTAGAATAAATGCTGCAAAATGACCATTACGTGTGAATAACAAAAAAAATCTACATCTAGAAGCTGAAAACTCATCCTTCTAATTTCCTGCTGACAAAGATGTCGGGCTTGCTGCACTCAGGAGCGCTAATGCAGTACAAATTTCAGTGTCGTGAATTAGTTTCGTACATCTGAATGGGGTTTTAGTTTTTATGTCATTTCTGCAAAAATCTGTCCCGTATGCATATAACATACTTGCCAGCTTTAAGATAAAATCTGTATCCAGTTTTTCACCTATGACCATTACCCCTTTTCAGGCCAGATCTCTTTCATACCCCCTTCAAATCCCCTGAATATGGGCTTAGATCCATGGGCTCCATCATTAGAAGACTCCACTGGCGCTGAGGAGCTCTTGGCTTTTTTCTTGTTTCTTGCGCATCATAGATGTTCCTGGGAAGCCAAGTATGGTTTATGAGCCACTTGGTTATCAGCCACTGGGAGGAATCCATGTCTTCATTCATTGTCAGCGAGCAGAAGCAACACTTGTTTTTTAAATTCTATTATTGATTACTTTGTGAACATTTTGAGCATATTAATTGTATTCCATACAACAAATTACATATATTCAAACTGTCCCGAAATATCAGTGAGTGTCCTGATTTTTTTTGATTTTTTTTGGGGGGGTTAATGGGTGTTTCTCAGTGGTTTGGACCAGAGCTGGTGGGCTGTAGTGAAACATCCTAAACTGCCAATACAAATGCTAATTAGGGCTCATTCAGATGTCCATTTTTTTTCCCTAATGCATACAATTAAAAACCGGACCGTTGTTCATCCATCTTAAAGATCTGATTTTCAGCCATCTCTCATATAAGAGATAATGTTTTTATTTTTTAAGTTGAAATCATGGCAGTCTCTTTTTGTAAATAAGAAAGAGGATATGTCTAAGCTTCTCGCATTCATTTAAATAGTAAAAATAAAAAGAGAGAGAGAACAGCACTCGAATGATGGATGGCATCCAGGTGCTTTTTTTTTTTTAAAAACCCATTGACTTGTATGGGGCAGTTTGATCCAAAGCAGGACGTCTGTCTTTTCTTTTGGGGACGTTAGACCTGCAAACAGATCTGACCTGAGGACATCGTGTATAATGAATATTGTTCTATCTGGGAAAAATCCGTGAAAAAAACAGAAGTCTGAATGAGGTCTAACTGCGAACTTATACGTATTGTAAAACATTTCAGATAGAGGCTTAACTTTAAGATTCTGTGACGTAATGCGAAATCTGTCTGCGTCTCCACATTTTTAGCCGTTTTCATACATCCTCTGACCCGAACTCGACAGCCTCTCAGGCATATACAAGGGCCTTGCCTGGTCCGTACTCGGAACGTAATTTACGTATGTGTGAAACCGGACTAAATCTGCCTTCTATAATATTGGTGTTTCTTTTTGCGGCAGAGGAACCTTTAGGCCCCATCTCCAGCATGTCCTATAGGGATGGCTACTGACTCTGCCCCCCCCCCCTCCCCTAAAGATGACTGCGATTTCAGAAATTTGCTTTGTCAATTCATCCCACTGTGTGACTATCACAGTTCTGCCTTTCTGGGGTGTAGAAAAGCTGGATGACATGCAGTCCTGGATCTTCCCTGTGCTCGGCGGTGTACTCCAGTGTGTGTCGCGGTCCGCCGGCTTGTAAACCAGACGCAGTGCTGTGCGCACCACGCTACGCATTCACTGCTGCAGAGTTTAATTGCTACATTTGGCCCCTACTGTTTCTCATTACATGTTCATCCCAGACCCCCGACAGACAAGTTCCCCGCCTGCTACACATCCAGCGTGGACGTTTCTTACAGGGCCATCATTTGCTAATGAGAAAAATATTGGTTTGTCATCTTGCTTTTAACCCTTTTGCACATGGTGGATGTCGCTGTGCTATGTAAAAGCCGTCATTACAAGTTACCAATAAAAGTTGTTTTTTTCTATAGGAACAATTCTACCTTATTCTAAAGTTCTCTGTGATCTTTACAGCATCACTACAGGCCTCATATAAAGTGAAGAGGGGTTGCCCATAGCAACCAATCGGCTTAGCTTTTACATTCATTACCTGGCATCAAAAACCTGAAAGCTGGAATCTGATTGGTTGCCATGGACCATCTCTCCTTTCTATGTCTGCCACAGTTAGCACTCAAAGGCCTTACCGTATGACATTATGGACATGGGTAATGTGGCCCCTAAATAAATCCCTGGGCCCATATTTTAACTCTATTATCTCCAATTTCACACAGGGAGACACAAATGTATATTCTACCAAATTCATATAAGATTCACGTCCTCTGGTATGTTGTATTACAGAACCGTGCCAAATAAATGCACATTCCCTAAGCTACACTAATATAGACCCCAGACCCTCTAAACTAATAAAAACGCCCAAACCGGCCTTCTAAACAAAATACGAAGATCCCAAAAATAGTAATCATTAAAAAACCCAGAGACCACCTAAACAAATATAGAAAACCCACCCCCACAGACCCCAGATCAGATCCCTTAATCAAATACAAACCTCCTGATTAAATGGAGACTCCGGACCAGACCCTCTAAACAAACGTACACACTAAACTAGTATTGGCCCCAGACCAGATCAAATAAATTAAATAAAGACCCCTTAAACAGAGCAGATACTACAGAGCAGACCCCAGCCTAGAACCCTGAATAAATACAGACCACCAGACCAGAGTACATAAATAAATACAAAAACCTGACCCCCAAATACAGACCCCAGACTAGACCCCCCAAAAATTAAAATAGACCCCAGACCAGACCCCCTAACTTTATACAAGCCCCAGGCTATCTAAACAAAAATGGAAACAGAGCATTGTAAATGCAGAGCCTAGACTAGATCCACTAAACCACTACAGACCCCAGACCAGACTGCATAAACAAATACAAAAACCCGACCCCCTTAATATAGACCCCAGACTAGACTCCTCCCCCCAAAAAACCCAAAAAAACAACTAATACAGACCCCAAACTAGATCCTGTAACCTTATACAAGCCCAGACTATCTAAACAAATCTGGAAATTGAACGTTGTATATGCAGAGCCTGGACTAGGTCCACTAAACTAATACAGACTCCCCCGGACCAGACCAATAACCTAATATAGACTCCAAACCTGACCCCTAATTAAATACAAACCCCCAGAAAAGACCCTCTAAACAAATGCAAACCCTCAGACTAATCCCATGAAAAAAATAGACTCATACCAGACCCCGTAGAGACTCCAGTCCAGACTCGCAAAACTGATAACCACCAAAAACCGGACCCCTAAATGAATACAGTTCCCAGACCAGAACCCTAAACAATGTTAGACCTCAGACCAGACCCACTAAATTGCTAAATGCTTCAGATCAGCCCCTAAACAACCTGCTACACTAATACAGAAACTAGACTAGACCCCTAAAGTAAAACCAGATCAGACCCTTCTCAATAGATACATTCTTAAGATCAGATGAATGCCCTAAACTTATAGCAACCCCAAAAAACACACACTAAATAAATACTGTGCAGACCCAAAAGTAAAAAAGGACCACCGACCAGACAGTACAGATGTCTCATTCCTGAAGCTTGCAGTCCTCCCTCTTCTTGGAGGCTACATCAGGGTTTCTCCTTATGGAAAAGTTCCCTCAGGGGCCCTGCTGTGGCTGCTGCCTCTGCTCCCCTCTAGCTGAGCGCCTGCGGTCAGTGACTACTAGTGCAGGACCTGTGGCTTTAAGGACATGTGTGATCAGGTCTGTGTCCAGGGTTCGATCTGTTGTATTCCGTACATGAGTAGGTGCTTTCATCTAGCCACTAATGTCTGTCTTGGGTTACATCTGTCAGGGCTGGAACACCAGGCGCCCTGTCAGCGCACACCGCCGCGCTATAAATAATTAGCTGCCATTAGGCCTATTAATTAATACTTCTGAAATGGCTCAACAATTGTCGCTGAAGCCGCTCAACCAGCTAAACGGCACATTAGACATTCATTTCCCGGCATTTGAATGTCGTGCTCATTGTATAACACCACTTAATAATTGCGCTCGTGTACGTTACTGAGTTATAGACCTGTTCTATTTCCAGCTAAATGTCCCTTATCCTAAACGTAAAGTCATGAAACCTGCTGGGAAGACGCAATACACACAGCGGAAATGACACAACATTTACATCATACAAAACAGCACAATGATTAAATTCCCATGTTAGTCACTACAACCCAGCGGCAAAGTGAGGACGGAAAATGATGTCAAGTGTGCGTCATAATAAAGAAGTCCATCGAAGTAGATGAATTTGCTATTAATCTATTTCCTATAGAAATAGGACTAGGGGCAGTATTATAGTAATCTTGGGCATAGGGGCAGTATTATAGTAGTTGTATTCTTGTACATAGGGGGCAGTATTATAGTAGTTATATTCTTGTACATAGGGGCAGTATTATAGTAGTTATATTCTTGTACATAGGGGCAGTATTATAGTAGTTATATTCTTGTACATAGGGGCAGTATTATAGTAGTTGTATTCTTGTACATAGGGGGCAGTATTATAGTAGTTATATTCTTGTACATAGGGGCAGTATTATAGTAGTTGTATTCTTGTACATAGAGGCAGTATTATACTAGTTATATTCTTGTACATAGGGGGCAGTATTATAGTAGTTATATTCTTGTACATAGGGGCAGTATTATAGTAGTTGTATTCTTGTACATAGAGGCAGTATTATAGTAGTTATATTCTTGTACATAGGAGGAGTATTATAGTAGTTATATAACTGCTATAATACTGCCCCTATGTACAAGAATATAACTGCTATAATACTGCTCCTATGTACAAGAATATTCTTGTACATAGGGGCATTATTATAGTAGTTGTATTATTTTATATAGGGGCAGTATTATGTTCTTCTAAATAATAATAATAATAATAATAATAATAATAATAATAATAATAATAAAACGAGCTTCAGCTCTATCTTGAGCCATGGCAACTTTAAGACTGAACGCTCTGTAGGAAGATTGATCTTGCGCAAGCCTAGATAGGTCCACCAGGTATTATAGTAGTTATTTTCTTGTACGTAGGAGCAGTATTATAGTACGAAGAAAAAGCAGAAGTCCAGCGTGGGTGATGTCCATAAAAAATACCTTTTATTCCATTTTTGTTAAAAGCACATAAATCCAAAGTCCATCTTCATATTCATAGACACAAAAACGGGTGATTCATACCAGTGACAGTCACAGGCTTAAAGTGCATTAAAATCAAACGCGTTTCAACGGTCGTGCCGCCTTACTCATTGTGATCAGTATTATAGTAGTTATATTCTTGTACATAGGAGCAGTATTATAGTAGTTATATTCTTGTACATCGGGGGCAGTATTATAGTAGTTATATTCTTGTACATAGTGGCAGTATTATAGTAGTTATATTCTTGTACATAGGAGCAGTATTATAGTAGTTATATTCTTGTACATAGGAGCAGTATTATAGTAGTTATATTCTTGTATATAGGAGCAGTATTATAGTAGTTATATTCTTGTACATAGCAGCAGTATTATAGTAGTTATATTCTTGTACATAGGAGCAGTATTATAGTAGTTATATTCTTGTACATAGGGGCAGTATTATAGTAGTTATATTCTTGTACATAAGAGCAGTATTATAGTAGTTATATTCTTGTACATAGGGGCAGTATTATAGTAGTTATATTCTTGTATATAGGGGTAGTATTATAGTAGTTATATTCTTGTACATAGGAGCAGTATTATATTAGTTATATTCTTGTACATAAGAGCAGTATTATAGTAGTTATATTCTTGTACATAGGGGCAGTATTATAGTAGTTATATTCTTGTACATAAGAGCAGTATTATAGTAGTTATATTCTTGTACATAGTGGCAGTATTATAGTAGTTATATTCTTGTACATAGGAGCAGTATTATAGTAGTTATATTCTTGTACATAGGAGCAGTGTTATAGTAGTTATATTCTTGTACATAGGGGCAGTATTATAGTAGTTATATTCTTGTACATAGGAGCAGTATTATAGTAGTTATATTCTTGTACATAGGAGGCAGTATTATAGTAGTTATATTCTTGTACATAGGAGCAGTATTATAGTAGTTATATTCTTGTACATAGAGGCAGTATTATAGTAGTTATATTCTTGTACATAGGAGGAGTATTATAGTAGTTATATAACTGCTATAATACTGCCCCTATGTACAAGAATATAACTGCTATAATACTGCTCCTATGTACAAGAATATTCTTGTACATAGGGGCATTATTATAGTAGTTGTATTATTTTATATAGGGGCAGTATTATGTTCTTCTACATAATAATAATAATAATAATAATAATAATAATAATAATAAAACGAGCTTCAGCTCTATCTTGAGCCATGGCAACTTTAAGACTGAACGCTCTGTAGGAAGATTGATCTTGCGCAAGCCTAGATAGGTCCACCAGGTATTATAGTAGTTATTTTCTTGTACGTAGGAGCAGTATTATAGTACGAAGAAAAAGCAGAAGTCCAGCGTGGGTGATGTCCATAAAAAATACCTTTTATTCCATTTTTGTTAAAAGCACATAAATCCAAAGTCCATCTTCATATTCATAGACACAAAAACGGGTGATTCATACCAGTGACAGTCACAGGCTTAAAGTGCATTAAAATCAAACGCGTTTCAACGGTCGTGCCGCCTTACTCATTGTGATCAGTATTATAGTAGTTATATTCTTGTACATAGGAGCAGTATTATAGTAGTTATATTCTTGTACATCGGGGGCAGTATTATAGTAGTTATATTCTTGTACATAGTGGCAGTATTATAGTAGTTATATTCTTGTACATAGGAGCAGTATTATAGTAGTTATATTCTTGTACATAGCAGCAGTATTATAGTAGTTATATTCTTGTACATAGGAGCAGTATTATAGTAGTTATATTCTTGTACATAGGAGCAGTATTATAGTAGTTATATTCTTGTACATAGGAGCAGTATTATAGTAGTTATATTCTTGTACATAGGAGCAGTATTATAGTAGTTATATTCTTGTACATAGGGGGCAGTAGTATAGTAGTTATATTCTTGTACATAGGAGCAGTATTATAGTAGTTATATTCTTGTACATAGGAGACAGTATTATAGTAGTTATATTCTTGTACATAGGAGCAGTATTATAGTAGTTATATTCTTGTACATAGGGGCAGTATTATAGTAGTTATATTCTTGTACATAGGGGCAGTATTATAGTAGTTATATTCTTGTACATAAGAGCAGTATTATAGTAGTTATATTCTTGTACATAGGGGCAGTATTATAGTAGTTATATTCTTGTATATAGGGGTAGTATTATAGTAGTTATATTCTTGTACATAGGAGCAGTATTATATTAGTTATATTCTTGTACATAAGAGCAGTATTATAGTAGTTATATTCTTGTACATAGGAGCAGTATTATAGTAGTTATATTCTTGTACATAGGGGGCAGTATTATAGTAGTTATATTCTTGTATATAGGGGTAGTATTATAGTAGTTATATTCTTGTACATAGGAGCAGTATTATATTAGTTATATTCTTGTACATAGGAGCAGTATTATAGTAGTTATATTCTTGTACATAAGAGCAGTATTATAGTAGTTATATTCTTGTACATAAGAGCAGTATTATAGTAGTTATATTCTTGTACATAGGAGCAGTATTACAGTAGTTATATTCTTGTACATAGGGGGCAGTATTATAGTAGTTATATTCTTGTACATAGGGGCAGTATTATAGTAGTTATATTCTTGTACATAGGAGCAGTATTATAGTAGTTATATTCTTGTACATAGGAGCAGTGTTATAGTAGTTATATTCTTGTACATAGCAGCAGTATTATGGTAGTTATATTCTTGTACATAGCAGCAGTATTATAGTAGTTATATTCTTGTACATAGGAGCAGTATTATAGCAGTTATATTCTTGTATATAGGGGCAGTATTATGGTAGCTCTATGCTTGTACATAAGGAGCCCTATAGAACAGAGAATCCGCTAATTGAAGCAAGAAAATGATGATATAAAGTTCTATTTAATAGGAACTCATTGATTTACACAGTCAAACAGGTTGGCTTCCAGCCGTATGAATTCTATATGGAGGATGAAATCTCAGCCTTGTGCCTTGTGATGGGTCACTTCCAGTAACCGGATGATTAATATGGAAAGTGCATTGCTACAAGAAGAGTGCGGTTTTGCGTTGAGTATCGCATCACTGCAAGGTCATGAGGACAATGCAGGGAGATGCTGAGCAGGAAGGATCAAGCACTTCTTCATTATTAAGGAAGTAAATTGATCTAGTGACACACCATATATAATATATATACTTTATATCTATCTGAGTATAATGAACCTATAACGTGTGCCTACTGCAGCAGGTTGGGTGCTATGGAGGTAGTGCTAGTTAGCTGAGTTTTTGGTACTGCGTTTCTTCATTTGGTCTTAAAGTTCATAGAAATCCTTAAAGGTGTTGTCTTATTTCAAATAGAAGACCACCCAGCCAATAGCAGGTATTTCCTTGACTGGAAGATGTATTTCCCCCCGAAGGACAGGTTAGGTTTTCTCTTGCTCAAACAGTGGTGGTCATGATTGGGGTCCTGAATTCAGCGGAGGTCAGAACTTACACTAAAATACACCCTCCAATTATAAACTGCACGTGTAGAAGTAATGCGCCAAGACACGTTAGATTTAAAATTAGATTATGACGTCCATCGTACCATCCAATTCTGGCGAGCGTTACTAACTCTCGCCACTAATGTTTTGGGCCACACAAGCATCTAGCTGATAAACATCTATTTACGCGGCCCACAAATCCATTTTGTAGGCCCAGATGAACAGTGCCATGGATGAACACTATCTACCTTGTCTATAGGCGATCGATGCTTGTTTCTGAGCAGTAGTCAGCCCGTCTAGTACTGTAAGTAGATCGTACAGATTTAATGTAAACTCAGCCTGATACCTGGAAAGGATTTCTTAGAAATACCAAGGATTATTTGGACAGCCTCTTCCTGTGGGACAATTAGTAAAGACAACGAGCTGTTGTCTTGGAAAATCCACCAGAAACAAATTTGACCTTTGGAACAAAAAAGAGAATTAAAAAAATATTTGTGATGGTTACAAGATGAATCCCAGTTAAATAAAACTACAAGACAATTTAAGGAGTTGTATAGGATTAAGAAAAAAAATGGCTGATTTTAGGCTATCCCACTATGAGAGACATTTGCCCCCAATAGGGTTTCTGAAGAGGGGCTATCTTCGTGAGATAAATCTTTTAATGGATATTTCTGCATTTTGCCCTTCCTTACTATATTATTATGATTTATTATTATAGCGCCATTTATTCCATGGTGCTTTACATGTGAGGAGGGGTATACATAACAAACAAGTACAATAATGTTAAACAATACAAGTCACGACTGGTACAGGGGGAGAGAGGACCCTGCCCGCGAGGGCTCACAATCTACAAGGGATGGGTGAGGATACAGTAGGCGAGGGCAGAGCTGGTCGTGCAGCGGTTTGATGGATCGGTAGTTACTGCAGGTTGTAGGCTTGTTGGAAGAAGTAGGTCTTCAGGTTCCTTTTGAAGGTTTCCATGGTAGGCGAGAGACTGATATGATGGGGTAGAGAGTTCCAGAGACTTGGGTAGAGGGTGGACGCTAGGAAGAAATGTTGCATACGATTGTGGGAAGTGGAGATAAAAGGGGAATAGAGGAGATCTTGTGAGGATCGGAGGTTGCGTGCAGGTAAGTGTCGGGAGTCGAGGTCACAGATGTATGGAGGAGACAGGTTGTGGATGGCCTTGTATGTCATGGTTAGGGTTTTGAACTGGAGTCTCTTTGTAATGGGGAGCCAGTGCAGGGATTGACAGAGGGGAGAGGCCGGTTAATAGTGGGGGGACAGGTGGATTAGTCAGGCAGCAGAGTTTAGAATAGATTGGAGGTTGCGGGAGTGTTAGGGGAGGCCACAAAGCTAAAAGTTTCAGTAGTCAAGGCAGGAGATGATGAATGCATGGATGAGGGTAATATTTTTGAGTTGGAGTCAGCAGGAAGTGGAAAAGGCTTGAATATGTGATCAGAGTTAAGGATTACCCCAAGGCAGCGAGCTTGTGGGACTGGGGAGAGTGGGCAGCCATTGACTTTGATGGATAGGTCTGTTGGGGGGGGAGGAAAGATGATGAATTCTGTTTTGTCCATATTAAGTTTTAGACATTTAGCAGAGAAGAAGGCTGAAATAGCGGACAGACATTGTGAGATTCTAGTTAGTAGGGAGGTGATACCGATAGCCATGAGATTCTATGAGCTGTCTCAAGCCGAAAGTGTAGATGGAGAACAGCAGGGGCCCTGGGACTGAACCTTGCGGGACTCCGACAGATAGGGGGTGAGGTGAGGAGGTGGTGTGTGAGTGGGAGACACTGAATGTCCAGTCTTTTAGGTATGACGAGATCCAAGATAGGGCCAAGTCTGTGATGGCAAGAGATGAGAGGACTCACTGTAAGAAAAGCAGAGGACAGGTACAGGAGGAGGACAGAGTAGTGTTGTTAGGCTTTGGCAGTTAATAGGTCATTGGTGACCTTAGTTAGGGCAGTTTCAGTTGAGTGATGTGGTCTGAAGCCAGAATGTAAGTGATCGAAGAGGGAGTAGGAGGAGAGGTGGTAGGACAGTTCTAGATGGACGTGTTGTTCCAGTAGTTTTGAGGGATAGGGGAGAAGTGATATGGGGCAATAGCTAGACACAGAGGATGAGTCAAGGGAGGGCCTTTTGAGGATGGGTGTGACTGAGGCATGTTTAAAGCTCGAGGGGGAAAACACCAGTTCTTGTTGACAGGTTGAAAAGATAGGTTAGGGTTGGGATGAAGACTGGTGAGGTTTGGGATGAGGTGGGACGGGATCGGGTCGAGTGTATAGGAGGTAAGCTGTGATCTTGAGAGTAGAGCGTAAAGTTGATCTTCTATAAAGGCAGAGAAGCTGGTGTTGGAGGTGAAGGGCTGGGTAGTTATGAGAAGGGGCTATGGGGGGATGGAGACCAAAGTTTTCTCTGATGTTATTAATCTTCTGCTTGAAGAATTAGGCAAAGTCTTCAGTTGAGATGAGTGGGGAGGGAGGAGGTGCTGGGGGACGGAGGAGAGAACTGAAAGTGATGAATAGCTGTTTAGGGTTGTGAGACAGGGAGGATATGAGAGATGAGAAGTAGGTTTGTTTTTCTGCAGTGAGTGTAGACTTGAAAGGAGTGAGGGACTGCTTGCATACGATGAATTATATGAAATTGAAGTAGGAAAAGAAGTTGGCTACTTCCGCCTCACTGGACTAGTTATAGGGGTCTAAGGGGTAACGTTTCTCCTTATGGAGAGTGACATACCATCTGGCTTGTCAAGGTAAGGAGGCTTATTCGCCGTGCAATGCTCCTCTGGGAAATTAAATATGCAAATTGCAAGGCGAATAAGCCTCCTTACCTTGACAAGCCAGATGGTATGTCACTCTCCATAAGGAGAAACGTTACCCCTTAGACCCCAGTCCAGAGCCTCTCACCTAGCCAAATCAGTTCTCATGCTTCGCACTGACGAGGGCCAACAGCCCGAAACACCGTGTCTGCGAATTGAGATACTGATTTGGCTTTTATCCTGTCATATTGCACGACTCGTTAAAGGGTTGATTGTGACTTGTAGGATCGCTACTTCCAACAGGTGGCGCTATAGAGTTAAGTCCTCTTTTTCTTAGAGGAGGCAATTTGGACTAGTTATAGTCATATTTGCCATTTAGGACTTCCAGAAAGTTAATAAAGATTGTTGATTTCTAATGGCGGCCTGATTGGTTGATCCTAAAGATCTGAACTGCGTTTTTTCAGTTTTTATTGCCAATTTTGTTGATTCTCCAGACCACAGATGAAGTGGCTTCAGTATAACACACACTCCGGAGTTGAAGCCTGCACACATATCAGATGCGACACCGCAGCAGCCTCTTCCCACACACATCTACCGCCAACGGAGCATTGCATAAAGACTAAGAGCAGCGATTGCAGAGCTCAGAAACGCAGGATTGCGTTGTGGCAACACATGCCTCGCTATTGACAAACACTCCCTGCATAGTGCGCCGGCAGGGGGTCTCAAAACGGGGGGCCGCGGAACTTTACATTACTGAAGTGTTCTTGAGCGACTGACAATTTACCGTAATGGTGAAGTGTCTTTTCTAGAGCGCCGAGCGTTCGAGAGCAGCACAAATGGATGCAAATCACAGCGATCTTTTCATTGTTGTCTCCTCGCAGCTCCACTTTCCACTGAGCCACAAACTCTTATATAATCGGTGATTTCTAACTCTCCCATATTAAGAACAAAGGGGAAATACATCTCAATCGGAAGTTTAGCTTGGCGCTCTTTAGTCTGCGTTCACACGTTGTTTGCTCAGGACAAGCACGGGTATCCTTCTTACCGGGATTTTTTTTTAAACTGTTCAATATATGGGAAAATCACAGATGAAAAAGTGATGGTAAAAACGGACACACGGACCAAAAACTGATGACAATAAAAAATTTTTTTAAAAAAATTCTTATTGGCATGAAAAAAAATCAGAGACCTCTGAATGACAGAATTTTTCCAACAAGGTTTTGATGCAGTGGAGTGTTTTTGTTTGTATTTTTTTTTGGTGCATTTTCATTGCAAAAAAAAAAACCCATCCAAAGCGGCAGAATGCATAAAAATAAAAATCTTTTTTTTTTTTTTAAATGCAGGAAAAAAAAAAAGACATTCACTATGAGAAGCATTTTTTTTCTGTAGATTTTTTGCATGATATCTTCACCAAAAACCCTTATTCAGAACATGGCTTCTTTCTTTTCAGGTTGCAGGCTACATGTTGGTATTACAGCTCAGCTGCATTGAAATGAATGGGGTTGATCGCAGTACCGCTTACAAACTGTGGACGGGGTGGCACTGTTTTTTGGAAGATGTTTTTCTATCCAGGAAAAATAATAAACCTTAAAGGGCCATCCCCTTTAATGTCATCTAATATATAGGTATATATCGGTAACTCATGGCTGCACCCACGTCACCTGGTTACACTCCTGAGCGCTTCTTACATATGTGACGACACCTGCCGAGAGGATGGGTTTGGTGCTATTACTCCTTGCCATAAAGCGCTGATGTATTCACATCCCCCACGAAGCACAGCGGGGGTCTCACCATCTGAGCTAATGGCAGGTAATACTATAAAGTATACAACCATCAGGAACCACAGAGGTTCATTTTTAACCTTTTAACGAGAAAGGGCGCGTTATTAACTCTTCAAGCTGTAGTCAAACTGGAAAAAAAAAAAGTTTATGGCAGATTATACAATCATTTTTCTATCAGTTTTAATTTTAAAGAAGATATCTTAGTTATGCTCCTCTGCTATTCCTCCTGGGAAGGTATAAATAAATTGACAAGTGGGTGTCATCATTTCTCATATCCGAGAGCTATGTCTGACACTTGACTCTGTGAATGGGTACAAACTATTCACAAGGAAAATTATCTCTCTCAATTGTCAATGTATTCATGAATTTCTTAGAGGAGCAACAGAGGAACTTAAAAATTCTGGCGCATCGTTTTAGTCTCCATTATTATTTTGCAGGAAATGCAACCATATAGGATGTCAGTAGAGCGGACCGTCGACATGCCTTACTATCACATACGGCGCCTTCTAATATAATAATAATCTTTATTTATAATAATAATCTTTATTTTTATATAGCGCTAACATATTCCGCAGCGCTTTAGTTTGGCACACATCATCGCTCACAATCTAAATTCCCTATCTGTATGTCTTTGGAATGTGGGAGGAAACCTGAGCACCCAGAGGAAACCCACGCAAACACGGGGAGAACATACAAACCCCTTGCAGATGTTGTCCTTGATGGGGTTTGAACCCAGGACTCCAGCGCTGCAAGGCTGCAATGCTAACCACTGAGCCACCGTGCTGACGGGCAGCTGGGGCCCTATTAAAATCCAGGGCCCATGTATGACTGCTGCCTCTACATTCAGAGATGTGATTTAGTTTGATTTATTGTCATTATTGATCCGATCTGCCCCCACACAATTACCAGGCCAACGAACTTTAATTACTCTCAGTATAAGAATGTGACCCCATTGATGCCATTGGGTCTAAGTGCTTTGGGCAGAGTTAAATACCGTATTTACGTATGAAATCGTATGGCGGCTCACATCCTATGGGTTCTTTTAGTCCAGCACTGGATATTATTAGATAATTAAGACTGCAGCAGATGTCCTTCATAAAGCAGACATGAGTGTATAGGCAGATCAATACCCCAACCTTACTGTAATGCTCTTCATTTATTTTATCACTGCAGATTGTTGGCATACTTAATCCTGTATCCTTAAAAGATGTATTTTAGAAGTGGGGGGGATCGAACTCTAAAAACTCACTTAATATAAAGATCGTGGGCTCTGCAAGCAAAAGCAACTTTAGGGTTTTTTTGTGAATGTGAAGTGGTAATATTCGATGTTCTAGTATTAGCCTTATATACTGAATCCCTCTATGTAGGGATCGAGCGTTGGTTTGGTCAGTGAGTGTGGTCCCTCCGCTTGATACTAAAGCTGAGATTGTACTGACAGTGCGCTGACGTTAGAGCCGCCACCTGCTTGTGGGGTTCAGTATTCTGCAGAAATCCTTTCTTTCCAAGCAGCAGATGTCTGGATATCGCACGTGAGATGAGGAGCAAGTCATGAGCTAATTAAATTAACCGCAGTTCTGCTCTTGTCGCCGCTCTTTGCATTAATACTGCGTTGTGGGACTACGCAAATATATACCTGCTCCCGTAGGATCATCCGCTCCAACAGGCCGTCCATAGAAAACGTAGTACAATGGAGCACACAATAGCCGACGAATGTCATAGAATATACAAAAGAAAAGCGCCAGGAGAGAACTTGACACATCCAGGAATTTTCTACAAAATAAATAAAAAATGTGCCCAGAATTTTCCACTTTTTTTGATATTGCAAAGTAGTTTTTAAAGGGTAATGCCACCTGTTTATAAGCTATTGTCCTATTTTGTGACCGCATCCTCCACCAAATGTGAGAGCTTGTAATGATTGGCAGAAGACTACTTTTTTCTTTACTGCAAACGCATTCAAAATTGGTCACAAGCTTTATTATCAAATATGAACCCTAGTGCCTAACTATACATTATGGCACCCTATCTTTCCAGGCTACAGTTTACAACCCAGCACCCCTGCGGTGGTGGCACGGCTGGTCTCCCCCCAAGCAGTCTGTCAGGAAGTGCTGAAGGAAACATGAGAAAGTTTTACACTGATAATAGCTTATCAGTGTAGCTTCTGCTGTGGAGACTGGTTCAGAACCTTTGGTGACATCATGATCATGTCACCAAAGGTCCAACACAAACCCTAAGTAAGAGATTTTGCACCCCTATAAAATTTGGTGCCCAGGGCTACCACCCCTGTGGCCCCCCCAACAATAAGCCACTGGCATTACTAAAAGAGACCGTAGCCAAAGTTCCCATTTTTTCTATACGGCCTAAAGCGACCGTGGACACCTCGCTCCTCCGGTAATGACAAGGTTACTTCAAGGCAAAGAATAGGAGAATTAATCTCTGGTTTTAAAAGGCAGAATTCCTATTAATCAGAGCTTTTCCACAAACCTAATCACAGCAAATCCTGCATAATTTATCTGCTCAACATCATGAGAAACAAAAGGCCAGTACTTAGCATCTTGTGTGTTAAACTGCGAAATCAGTCCCTCGCTCCAGCCGCTGACCTTGGCTTCTCCGCGCCGACATTCGGAAACAAATTAATGAACACGGCCTGATGAAACCAGGCTGAGGTGTAATTAGTGAGCAAAGAATTATGGGTGGGAGCCGGCACAGGCGCTCTCCTCTGTCTGCATGAGTGGCTGCGGCGCAGAGTTTATGCAAATTGACATATTTTTTGCTTATAATACCTGCATTTTTTATGACTTTTTGGATGTTTTAGAGCTGGGGTATTCGGTCGTCCTATAATGATGACCTTGTTTGGTAATGCTAAAAACTAACACTGGTCATAAGCCTCAAATTAAAATATAAAGCTATGGGAAACTCTAAACAATTTTTGGTATCCATAGAGGTAGGCTGGGGTGCAGTCAAGGCGCTGAATGCCAGGTTACCTTTGCATTCGCCAAAGTAATTGGAAACAAGGTCATGGGCAGCAAAGAGTACTTCTACCCCCAGTGATCATCTGACTGTGGAGTCTGGCTGCTGAGACCCCGGGGGCCCAAAATCCCCTGTGAGAATAAAATGGGAATGACCATGTGTGACCACCATTTCTGTAGACTGTGAATAGAGTAGTGGTTGCACATGGTCACTACTTCTCCATTCGCACAGCACCCTCCATTCTCATAATTGCTGGGGGTCCCAGTCATTTGTTCTCACCATTCCTTCATTTACATTTAGCCCCTAGTGTTCGGTGAGGGGGACCAGACCCTAGAGATCATACAAGATCCCTACTATTTCATTCACATTGGGTTCCCCTGTCCTAGTGATTGGTGAGGGTCTCAGAAGCCAGATCCGTAGCGATCATATGGAGCACCCGCTAGGACTGTGGGGTACTTGGTACTGGGTTGGCACAGCTCTTAAAGTGGAAGTCACGGCAGCAGTGACCCGGTCCATGGCCCTGGGCGTCCAATAAAAGGGGACCAAGTGTTGTGAGAAATAAAGTCTAATGTAGTAATGTTCGTGACGCCACCTGTGGTACTCAGCCAGGGGTGGCTGACGATGCTTAAAGGGATCCGCTGGGACCGATGGTAATGCAGCTTAGATAGTTTTGCTCCCCACAGGTGGAGCGGAGGCCCCAGGGCTACCAGGACAGTCTAAGAGGGGTTGTAGATGTTGAGGTGCAGGAAAGAATTGGAGGACACAGGGTTGTAGTCTCTTTACCTTTTACTGGTGGAATTGCAGTCCAGGGCACAGATTACAGGTGATCTTGAAATCCGGGCAGCCTGGAAGCGGTTTGGAATCCCCCTAGCCAGGTGGGGTTGGAAGCCTTCCCTTCTGCGCTGTATTCTAGGTTCTCGATGCTTTAGCTATCAAGTCCCTGTTTCAATCTGTCCCTCAAGTGGACACTATCCGCATGGCAGGCAGCTCGAGCCTTTCTACAGGTGTCCCTTCTCTCGTGGTGGCTCCGGGCTCTAATATGCTGCTGTGCCTTCGGGTGTCAGTTCTGGTCAGGAGACCTGCAATCTCCTGCCCTCCATTTTCTGCTGTTGGGCATAGTTTCCAAACAACTACGGACTCCGGTGTCCGGTTTCTTGCGCTCAGACCTGGAGTGAGCCCAATCGCAGCTCCACTCCAGTTTCTCTCTCCTCCTGTGCTTCCTCTCCCTTCACTGTCTCACACAGACTTGCCACTAACTCCTCCTCCAGACCAGAACTTATAGGGAAGCTACCCTGAAACCGGGTTTAGAGCTCCCCCTTCTGGCCTGGAGTCAGGAAAGTGTTGTATGCTTGTGTTACCTGTTAAGGGAATCCCTTCTCACTTCCAGGCATGGCATCACCCTCCCTGAGAGGCAGGCAATACCACTGTGGCATCAGGATTCCTGGGGTGCCACACATACATTTATCATCTAATACTAGTCTTGGATTTGGCGAGCTCTTCATTGACCAGCCACACTGGTCCGTTGGGGCCAATAGCGCTCAATCCATAAATGGGAACACTCGGCTCTCTATGAGGTACCCGGCTCTTCTGGTGGGGGTTTATCTCCAGAAAAAAACAAGAAGATCGACCAATGGCCATATCCTTCTCTCACCCGGCCCCAAATGTCTGTGAGAGTGGGGAAGCCAGTATACAAATTAGACTGTCAGAGAGTTTGTCGAAGTTCTTTAGTACTGGAGACATTAATAGACCCGTACTTAACCTTCACACATACAGTGAATGGAGTTGGCCCACAACAAACATTTATGCCCAATTGACAGAACAGGTGGTTTATGTATGATCGCTAGTGGTCCGAACCGAAGGATCCCTCCGATCCTGAGAACGAGGGTTCCATGTTCCCCATTTGAATGTTGGGATGACAGGGATGACCGCTCATACACACTACCGCTCCATTCATTGCCTAACGCTCATTATAAGCCAATTATCCATTATTATGGACAGACCTGGCCACACCTGTTGGGTTCTGTAATAAATGGAAGCCACGGCACAGATGAGAACCAACCCTGGCACAAATCCTCCCAGTCACGGGTGTGAATTTCAGTCATTTCCCGTTTTACCCGAGTGCTTGATTTCATATCCCAGGGAAGATGGAAGAGTAACACTGCGATGAAGGGCGACACGGGGGAATCTCCCAGTAATTGGCGACTTCATGACTGTATACAGAACGTCTGTGCTGTTTTATGCCCCACTGTAGCTGTTTCTACTAAGAGGGAATCTCCTCTTTAATTACTTCACATTTCTATTTCTGATATGGATGATTAGGGAAATGCATCTCACACTTCACACTTACGTATCACAAGCTTTCCCTGTGTTGTGAAGACAAGTAACGGAGACAATCTGTTTCTTAAAGTGCCATACCCTCGCTCTCAATTTGCTAATCATTAACGATAAATTGTAATCTGTCTGAAAACATACCAGCAAGTGCTCTATCCTCCTGGAGCACCCACTATGGAGGAAAGGAAGAATTGGGTCCTTCAGAGCAAGAGACTTTTTTTCTTGTTTCTCTTTTCTTTGGGTGATGATCGGGTCTTGAATGGTACCGTACCCCATATAAATTCATAATTCCAAAGTGGGGTATTTGGCAAAAAGGATTTCTAAACTAGACAATCCCTTTAAGTGTATTATGTAGCTCTCCACAATTCTACTTATAGCCACACAGGTCCCCAATTAACCTGCAGAGGAATGGTCCCCATCGGCACTGCACAGCTCCCCAATCAACTAATGATGGATGAGTCTCGTGGAGCTGCAGCAAACAGGTGGCCAGTGGAATTGGGAAGGATAGGTTTCTGATGGAACCATGGTGGATAGGTTTCCAGAGGCATTAGTGAGGATACATCTGCAGTCGGTTTTTGATGGATAAAGTCACCAGAGAACATCAATTATTGATGCCTGATCCTTGAGTGGAGCCAAAGCAGTTAGGTACCTAGTGAAATCGAGAAGGATAGGTCTTTGGTGGAACCACTGAGAATAAGTCCTTTGTGGAACCATGGAAGATAGATCTCCAGTCAGTTAGGGGTGGATCGGTCACCAGTGTAGACACATCAATCTCCAAAGGAACCACAGCAGATTGACCCCAAGTGGAGCTTCAGAGGAAAGGTTCCCTATGGAATTGCATAGGATAGGTCCACAGTCAAGTTTTGATAGGTTGCCAGTGGCACCATAGAGGAATGGTCTTCAGTGGCAATGTGAAAAATAAGTCCTCAGTCAACGAATCCTGGGTCTGAAGAGAAACCACAGCTGATACGTCATCAGATAATTCGGAAGTAAAGTACACTGGACGAACCAGTAAGCATGGAATCGGTGAGGAAAGGACCCCAATTAGTTTGTGATTAATAGGCCCCAGGGGAATCGAAGAAGATCATTCCCCAGTCAACTAGTGACAGTGAGTCTTCAGAGGGACCAAAGTCTAGATCTGTGAACGTTACCATGTCCATCATTTCAGTGTAACATGGCAGTGGCATGCAATATGGCAGCCATTACAATCCAGGTGTCATCAGCTTACGTCCTACTGAGGCCTCTAATAAACCCCCCCTAATATGGCAGCCATTATTATTCACTTAACCGAATGATGAACCTGCCTAGGTAAGCAGCGATACATCCATTCCCCCTACAGAACATAATTTGTAAAGATAACTAGTCCGTTCTGCCATTCCGGCTTCTGGGAAAGCTGACTGACGAGCTCTGCAGGAGCGGAATTAACGGCGATTTTGATCACACAGATTTTCCATAGAAATACACTATGAACAATTTCTGACTAGAGCAAAAATTATTTTGTAGATTCAACCCCAAAATGCAGAAATATAATTACTGTTTTCCCAAACAATCAGGGCTGCGGAGGAAAGAAAGCAAAAGTGAAACCATAGTGGTGAAATGAGGGCTCCTCTTCAGTGCGGCACAGCTGGACCCCACAAATGTCCAGCAGGAGCGCGGCCTCTTCTCACAGCGGTGCGCCAACTAGATTAATGGCGGGGGTAAGAGCGTTGGTTGCTATGGATACACGAGACCTGTCAGTTGTTTTGCCAAGCGATTTCATGTGGAAACCATTTTTAGGGATGTACAAGGTGTGCCATCCAAAAGCACAGCTGGATCGATACTCGCCATGTGGCATATTTATGTAGGAGCCGAAAATAGCACGTTCACTTTTATAATACAGTTACAATATTTTACCGCTGGCGAATCATATAACACACATTTGTTCACTAATGTACTTTGTCCGAATGTACAGAATGAGCAACGGATGCCAAAGAGGAAGAGTCAGACCATAGATCCATAGATAGAGCAAGGATATGTATATGATAGAATTCTGGCTTCCTCCGGCCACCACTAGGGGGAGCACACTGCATAGAGGGATTATACAGCTTAATGTTAGTAAGCATGCAGTGTGCTCCCTCTAGTGGTGGCTAGTTTATCCTTCTTTTAGGGAATTGGAGAACTCTTGCATAAAAATAGAGCTCTGGCTGCTAACAAAAAAAAAATGAAAACACAAGATACAATTTTTACACATTCCGAAGCTGCATTTACAATAGAAATAGTCGGTAAAGCTGTTGTCAGTAATAACTTATCTACAGAGTAGGTCTACCGATATCTGATTACTGTACAATGTCTGGAATAAATAAATCACTAGATAAAGTATTGCGCAGACACTGAACAAGCAGGTCATGCTGGGAGATTGCCTTTAAGTGTGGTTGGTCTTTCCATAGTGTGCAGCACCAGCAATGGTGGCAGGTCACACGACCTCTATGAGACGAGCAGCCCCGCTACCATGCTGGCATCAAACCGCTTCTTCCAACATCCGCTGTATAATTTGTATGGCGCTGGCTCACTCTGCGGTAGGTGATGGCCGTTCCCCACATTATAGCTAGCTCTGATCACAGCAGTTTAACTCCTTAGATGCCGTGGTCACTGTACAACACAGCATTCAAGTAGTTAGATAGGAGGAGTCTTCTGCCACCTCCATTGGGCAACATTGAGGGAACCTAATGGGTTACTTAATGGCACCAGTTTGGGCCACTGGATTTCTAGCTATGCTCCCGTGTTAAGAAGTTTTCCAGGACTTAGATATTGAAGACCAGCGTCGCCCCTGCGGATCAGCTAATACCTAGTGTTGCAGCGGGAACACCGGAGTGCCACAATCTATGTATCTCGGGTACTGCGGCACAGCGGCCATCGAATTGAATGTGGACCAAGCTGCATTTATGGCTCTAGGTATTTGCCGACTAGTGCTAATGCTGAGTATCAGGCCCCCATTCATCTGATATTGATGACTTATCATAGCTTTCAGACCTCCATTCAAAATCAGTAACAGCCCCCGGCCCTACCCGCCGTGTGCCATTTATAATACATGTGTCTCCTTATGTAGTAGACGGATCTGATGCTCCAGGTCCAGCACAGTGACCCAGCCATAGTCCCCGCTACATAATGTTACAGGCTGAATAATACATCATTGATGGGAACAGATATTCGTCCATGTCTGTATTAAGCCGCATTCACCTCTCGGGCTGATTAATATGGGAGATCCGTTCCCGGCAGGAATTATCCAGTGGAACGGTTTCATTCCGCATTTTCTATTTGTTATATTTTGGTTAGTAATTGAATTACTCTGACATCTTTCTCACTGGTGCACTGAGGCAGACCCGGCGTTCAGCGTAAAAAAAAAAAAAAAAAAAAAGATGAAATGATTCTAGAAGATGGGACAGCGCAATATTAGATATATTAATTCCCGCCAGTCTGACCTATTGCTGCGAGCAGGAATGATATGTAAGCAACTTTCATACTCATAAAAAAGTTTGAGGTTACAGCTCTTAATTTGACAGCATTTCTTTTACTGTGTCCCCATGACAAAACTTCCAGCCATGCCCCATTTGAGTTCAGCACTATGATTGCAGCACTGCATTAATCAAAGTTACTATTTCCAGCAATATCTACACAGAAACTCTGCTTTTCAGGTCCAATCCATCATATCTTATCAGAAAACATGTTCAATAAGCCACATCTCCTCCCTCTCCCACCCCCCAGCTGGGGGAAGGAGAACTAGGAGAGGAACATAGACAGTGCTGCTTTATAGTAAGTGTTTTATTTCACCCCAGAGCTAGACAGATATCTCTGTATAGGAGACATCAGAGCAGCTAGTCTCTACCCACTAGCTCAGAGACAATTGAAAAGTAGAGACAGAACCGGTGAAAAATGCTGGACACAAGTCATATAATGTGCAGAAATAGTGTTATTCCACATGACGGCTTATTCTGAAAATTCACTTGAAATGAACGGTATGCTTTAAACACTAAACTTTTGTTAAAAAAAATTTAAAAAAAATGTAGGCTTCCTTTCAGATTGGTAATCTTATTCTTAAAGTAGTCTCAGCTGGATACAGAGATCCAAATTCCTTGCAAAAAAACTTTACTGCAAATTCTGTTTGCTTGCAGCCACCACAAGAGGGAGCCGAGGAGCTGACTGCCTACAGTTTATACATTGCACTCCATATTAAAAGTGTATGCAGCTCGCTCCTGAGCGCCATGTAGTGGTGGATGTAGGTAATGCAGCATTTCAGAATGTAATTCCATGTCAATGTCAGGGATATGGGGTTCTATGTTAGAAAAAAAAAAAAGGAATCTGACTATTATAGAGATATATTAAGAAATTATTCAGCAGAGAATATTGCACCAAAATCATAAAAGAAAGATTTAAATTCACTACATGGACAAAAAGTGTTATATATATTAATCGCCCAGCGCGTTGGCATCAGTGAAGGCTGCGTTGGCTGGAGTAGGATCAATACAGGGAGTGCAGAATTGGAACAGATATCTGGGTTAATGTGGGAACCGCAGATAAGAACGCCTCATTCTGTACTTCTATCTGGGGAAATGCTTCCAAGACTTTACTAATTACAATTCAATATGCATCAAACAATCTCCTCCATCGTGCCAGGGATCGGAGAGGTTCCCACGCTGCCGGCTGGAGTGTAGCAGCGCGGCTGGATGTTGACACAAATAAAGGCCATTAAGTACAACTCCGACTTCTGCGCCGTCCATTTGAGGAGCGGAAGTTCTGTCTTGATTAATCTCTTGAAGTCTGTGATTGGAGTTCAGATTTTCCGATACAGAGCACTTAATATTAAGACTGTTGTAAAGCGTTTTGCTCCAAATATATTAAATGACGCACGCCTCTTATTAAATTTGGCACATTGGGGATTAAGTCTAGATTTGCAACCAATGTTGCGCTACTTTCCGCCTATTAAGTGTAAACTGTAAGACTATGTCCACTTATTGACAATGGCGCATACTCAGAGAAGCTACACATTTGTGCAACTTTTTAAAGGGACAGTTTCCACCAATATAGTGCTATATAAATAGGTACCAGTCGATAAATCAAATAGAGATGGACTTCCCCTTTAAGTTCTGAAACATGAAAATAATAAAACCAGTGTCTCTTTTTGTGTCTTGCAGGTCCCCCTAGTGTTTCGCTTGGGAATTACCCCACTTTTGCCTCCATGTTTCTCCCGTGGGGTGATAGCACTAGTAGAAGCGGCACCGTCAATGTGTGACCCAGTTACAACTGCATGGCCGATCCCACCAATCATCATCTTCCTCCCTGGAATTTTGCGTTCATTCATATGAATGTGTCTAATATTTCAGGTAGGTTCTCAGACACAGGCAAAGTGTAATAAAAGGTCTGTTCATGCTAAATATAAGCACTTACACGTATGAAGATGTATACTTTTGTTCCTCGGGGGCGGTACTGTGCAGATGCAGATACTCTGCTCAGTTGTCAGGTCTATGGTGAATGGGTTCCTTTGCATTCCTCTTGGTGGCTGCATTTTCCACAAACTTTGCTAAAATTAATATTCCAGGCCAATAAAAAAAACTATGTAATATACCTTATCAGAGAAATCTGCTTCCATCTCCACTTATGAGACCCTTCTTTCCCTTCCCTCTGCTCCTGAACTCATCATCCACTCTGGACGGTAAGGCAGAAATCTCAGATCCATCTTGCTCAGAGAAGACTGATTGCCCATTATATTCTGTGGAGAGTGAAGGAAAAAAGCAGAGGGAGACACAAAAAGATGGTGCTGAGCTTTCTAACAAGTCTTTCACCTGACTGCAGAGCTGGATTCACATCTACACTGACCACTACTGCTGGGTAATTTACTCCTTGCCGCTGCTCGTCTCTGGGTGCTAAACTAGAAATTAACAATGAGAATCCATTGCTGTGTATAGGAGACAGTGAAGCAGTTTGTCTCCTTCCATCGGCTCAGAGTGGATAACAATTTAGAGAGAGGGCCTGCAGAGGAGAAAACAGGTAAAAATGCAAGTCAATCAAGTGGGAGGAATGACATTATTCCCCATGTACACACAAAACAACTTTTTATGTAACGTTCAGTTTACAATGAAAATTCAGTTAAAAAATGATTTGAGAAAAATCAAAGAAACTGGAAAACCTGTATTTCAGCAATGAAATCTGCAGTAGAATGGAGGTGAATTATTGCATTATTTGCTGTAGAATATCCCCTGTAAACATTCTGCAACAGATATTGTACCTTTTTAAATAAGTTTCGCATAATTGTACGCGTTGGCGATTTAAAGAGTTAATTACAAGCTGTTGTTCCGCTAGCCTAAAGGACAACTCCGCCTGGATTTAGTGCTTAATAACGGTTCAGTTTTCTTCCTTTTATCTGTACATGAAAGCCGGCGGAGTCCCTGGCGATGTGATGAAAACGTATTTCACCAGATACCAGGATCGGCAGCAGCTGCCTCCCCCTCCCGGCCTTCCTAATGCACCTCTGTGAACACAAAGCTCCAGTATAGGGGAAAGTGGGGGGACGCTGTGCCAAAGAGGATCGATATTGTAGCACAGATTTGGAGGTGGTGCAGCCTCTGTATCTGGCTGTTTTTAGTTAGCGTTTGATCCTACCTGACCTCTGTTTGTAGGCTTATGGATGGGGAAAGGTTTGTCTGAAAAAAAACAGGATACGGTCCCATCACCGATAGGTTGCCTATTCGTGGCTGATGGGCACACACACAAATTGATCAAATTTGTACATCAGTTTTATAAGTATAGTCTATATGGCAGTAATGCAGTTTTCTCATCATATATTCAGTGTTTGTACATATCTTGGCTCTTACAGGGTAATGCTTTGATTTTTGATATGTAGATATACATAGATGATAAACAGCCATGAGATATAGATGGATATAGACAGCAAAGAACTTACATTTAGCCCACATTTAAAATTGTAAATGTTCCTTTAAAAGTATCATATGGATCGGCCTACAAGCCACATCCGGCCCGCGGACTGGGAGAGCAAAAGGGCTGGAAATGGAGATCCACGGGCCACACACCGTGGCTGCCCTCCCTTCCTCACTCTGTGTCACCAGTATTCACATTCTCAGGATGCAGATACCAGGTGGATATAATGGAGAAGGACGTGGTTTGCTCCTTCTTCCACCATTTAGCCTATGCAATTGAGGGTGCAGCAGGAGTAATGACAGCACTAGATCGTAACAGGGGCAGTGGAATATTGGTTTTCAATTTTTTTTTTATTGTCATTCACTTGTGGGGGAATATGTAGGGCCATCTTTCTGTGGGAGAGGGCTGTGCAGTCCGGCATGCTGTGGGAGAGGGCTGTGCAGTCCGGCATGCTGTGGGAGAGGGCTGTGCAGTCCGGCATGCTGTGGGAGAGGGCTGTGCAGTCCGGCATGCTGTGGGAGAGGGCTGTGCAGTCCGGCATGCTGTGGGAGAGGGCTGTGCAGTCTGGCATGCTGTGGGAGAGGGCTGTGCAGTCTGGCATGCTGTGGGAGAGGGCTGTGCAGTCCGGCATGCTGTGGGAGAGGGCTGTGCAGTCCGGCATGCTGTGGGAGAGGGCTGTGCTGTCCGGCATGCTGTGGGAGAGGGCTGTGCAGTTCGGCATGCTGTGGGAGAGGGCTGTGCAGTCCGGCATGCTGTGGGAGAGGGCTGTGCTGTCCGGCATGCTGTGGGAGAGGGCTGTGCAGTTCGGCATGCTGTAGGAGAGGGCTGTGCAGTTCGGCATGCTGTGGGAGAGGGCTGTGCAGTCCGGCATGCTGTGGGAGAGGGCTGTGCTGTCCGGCATGCTGTGGGAGAGGGCTGTGCAGTCCGGCATGCTGTGGGAGAGGGATGTGCAGTCCGGCATGCTGTGGGAGAGGGCTGTTCAGTCTGGCATGCTGTGTGTGTGAGTGGTGTGGGAGATCATAATGTGGGGGGCATCACTCTGTTTTTGGTGGCTGTGAGGTATCATACTGTGTGGGGAATCATGTGTTGGGGAGCCATCATACTGTGTGGGGGTGAGAACACTGTTTTTGGGGAACCATGGGAGATCATACTAGTATACTATGTGGGGGTCTGTGGGGTCCAGCATACTGTGTGGGGGCTGTTTTTGAGTGAGCTATTGATGAGGGTACAGGGGCTGAATAACAGGAGCAGTATGATTTATTGCTTTTTATAAAGATTATAAAATCAGCAAATTATCGGGGAGTTTTATGCTCAGTAATGAGCTTCAAAATTGATATTAACATAAAGTAATATGTTAACATTATCAATATTGAAAAAACATAATTGCAGGGTATTGGTTCGGCACTCCCAACAGTCACGGTCTCACATATGGCCCCTCTGGAAAATGAAATGCCCGCCCTTGATATAGATAAATCTAACGTGTACATTTAATAGGAAATATTGCTGAACTGGACACTTTCCAAGGTGCCTTAGACTAGGAAACAAATCCTGCTGAGAGGAAGAGCTGATATTTTCCAACTATGACGAGCGGACTCCATACCTCCCCCTCCCTCAGCTGTGCGGCAGTGAATGTCAGGAAAAGATGAAGGGTACGGGTCACGGATAGGGGGGCTTGTGATCCTCTGTACAAGTTCTCAGTTCAGGTCTCGGATACAGTAATAGCTGTTCCCATTGCCAATAAGTACGGCCTTTGGAAATGTTCTTTATCTTGAAGGAACTATGTTGTGCAGAGCGAATCATGTTTACCTTTGATGGAAAAACTCCGGCCCCATTGATGACCTACAGATGACGCTGAGACACCGAGGCAAACTGCCTCCAATACTGAAGTGAGCTAACAATATGTATGAGATGGAAGGTATAGGAGGGGCACTAGGGGTGCAGATCATCTATTGCACTCAGGTCTATATCTTCAGGTTAGCTCTAATCCGGACTTGAAATTTAAATTCAAAAGTTGATTTGTTGAAGGTATGTAGGAAAGGTAGAAGACCCACCAAGAGAGTAGTAAGTGGCCCCTGACTTTTCACTAGTTCCTTATCCCCATGTGTCTTAACATGCACAGAGGATCCATATATTTTAAAGTCTTCTGACAAGACCAGGTCCGTTCATGAAGTGTACTCTCCTCCATTCACTGTAGAGAAGTAAAGAGCTAATAATCTGTAGCAGAGGTTATTTCCCAAGTGATTACATGAGTAAGCAGGCGCGTAAATCCACTATAAACCCATTAGCATCAGAATGTATCAGTAAATCTGTGGGTTGAGGATTTACCATCTATAAAATAAATCACAGTATGCAAAATGTAATGTGTTACATTATAGGAAAAAATATTATTATTAGTAGTATAATTTTTCATAGTATATTATTGTACATAGGGGCAGTATTATAGCAGTTATATTCTTGTACATAGGGGGCAGTATTATAGTAGTTATATTCTTGTACATAGGGGCAGTATTATAGTAGTTATATTCTTGTACATAGTGGCAGTATTATAGTAGTTATATTCTTGTACATAGGGGCAGTATTATAGTAGTTATATTCTTGTACATAGGGGCAGTATTATAGTAGTTATATTCTTGTACATAGGAGCAGTATTATAGTAGTTATATTCTTGTACATAGGGGGCAGTATTATAGTAGTTATATTCTTGTACATAGGGGCAGTATTATAGTAGTTATATTCTTGTACATAGGGGCAGTATTATAGTAGTTATATTCTTGTACATAGGAGCAGTATTATAGTAGTTATATTCTTGTACATAGGGGGCAGTATTATAGTAGTTATATTCTTGTACATAGGGGCAGTATTATAGTAGTTATATTCTTGTATATAGGAGCAGTATTATAGTAGTTATATTCTTGTACATAGGAGCAGTATTATAGTAGTTATATTCTTGTACATAGGAGCAGTATTATAGTAGTTATATTCTTGTACATAGGAGCAGTATTATAGTAGTTATATTCTTGTACATAGGGGCAGTATTATAGTAGTTATATTCTTGTACATAGGAGCAGTATTATAGTAGTTATATTCTTGTACATAGGAGCAGTATTATAGTAGTTATATTCTTGTACATAGGAGCAGTATTATAGTAGTTATATTCTTGTACATAGGGGCAGTATTATAGTAGTTATATTCTTGTACATAGGAGCAGTATTATAGTAGTTATATTCTTGTACATAGGGGGCAGTATTATAGTAGTTATATTCTTGTACATAGGGGCAGTATTATAGTAGTTATATTCTTGTATATAGGAGCAGTATTATAGTAGTTATATTCTTGTACATAGGAGCAGTATTATAGTAGTTATATTCTTGTACATAGGAGCAGTATTATAGTAGTTATATTCTTGTACATAGGAGCAGTATTATAGTAGTTATATTCTTGTACATAGGAGCAGTATTATAGTAGTTATATTCTTGTACATAGGGGCAGTATTATAGTAGTTATATTCTTGTACATAGGAGCAGTATTATAGTAGTTATATTCTTGTACATAGGAGCAGTATTATAGTAGTTATATTCTTGTACATAGGAGCAGTATTATAGTAGTTATATTCTTGTACATAGGGGCAGTATTATAGTAGTTATATTCTTGTATATAGGAGCAGTATTATAGTAGTTATATTCTTGTACATAGGAGCAGTATTATAGTAGTTATATTCCTGTACATAGGAGCAGTATTATAGTAGTTATATTCTTGTATATAGGAGCAGTATTATAGTAGTTATATTCTTGTATATAGGAGCAGTATTATAGTAGTTATATTCTTGTCCATAGGAGCAGTATTATAGTAGTTATATTCTTGTACATAGGAGCAGTATTATAGTAGTTATATTCTTGTACATAGGAGCAGTATTATAGTAGTTATATTCTTGTACATAGGAGCAGTATTATAGTAGTTATATTCTTGTACATAGGGGCAGTATTATAGTAGTTATATTCTTGTATATAGGAGCAGTAATATAGTAGTTATATTCTTGTACATAGGGGGCAGTATTATAGTAGTTATATTCTTGTACATAGGGGCAGTATTATAGTAGTTATATTCTTGTATATAGGAGCAGTATTATAGTAGTTATAATCTTGTACATAGGGGCAGTATTATAGTAGTTATATTCTTGTACATAGGGGGCAGTATTATAGTAGTTATATTCTTGCACATAGGGGGCAGTATTATAGCAGTTATATTCTTGTACATAGGGGCAGTATTATAGTAGTTGTATTCTTGCACATATGGGGCAGTATTACAGTAGTTATATTCTTGTACATAGGAGCAGTATTATAGTAGTTATAGTGTTGCATATAGGAGCAGTATTATAGTAGTTATATTCTTGTACATAGGGGCAGTATTATAGTAGTTGTATTCTTGCACATATGGGGCAGTATTATGTAGTTAAAGAAGACCTTGTCTAATGTTTTATATCTAGGCCGGACTCTTCTTTGCCACAGGCAAAGTCTTAAGGTAAGGAAAATAATGTACATAAACTATGAACGCTTTGACATAATAAATTCTCACACTGCCTTCCATAGGACTATGGATATTTCTATCCCTCGTGTACATTATCAGGTGGTATATTGCTGCTGTCTAGCAATATATGTGGATGGGGTTGGGAAGGATCAGGAGAGTTATACCCATTACCTTGTCATGCTGGAGTGACACATGTCTCTTGGCGTTACTGGTGCAGGACTATAAATAATGTTCATTTGTCTGAGTGACAAGGACGGCGAAATGTGAGGCACGGAATATAAAGCACGGAGGTAAATGTGACACCTAGAGGATCCGTCCCAGAGGACAGCAGTCACTTCACGTAGGTTTATTATATATATGATAGAAAAAAGTTTCCTAGTTTCAGCTGTTAAAGGGTTTGTCCAAATTTTTTTTTGTTTAAGAAATGTCCAAAAAAACAGGAGATGCATTAAACAGCCAGAAAATGTATAGTCGCCTGATTGATTGCTGCCACTACACCTCCACAGTGACAATATTCCTACCATATTCACGTGGCACTGTCCTCAGAACTGATGATGGGCAGCAGGGGTGGCACATGACGGCTGAGGCTGCAGCGATCACCTGACTGTAGAAATAAAAGGTATACATTATTGACATGTCCGCAACAATTAAAAAGCGTTCTATCAAACCAGCAAATTATTTGTCCTGCAAAGTGAACGACGTAAAGAGGACAAGCTATGTAACATGCTAGAATACCTGCTGTTGGTCACCTCCGCTCCCAAACAAAAGGATATAAGTAAGGTTCCATGCACCCCGCAAAACACCAATAAAAAGTTCAGCTTGCTGTGCAAAAAAACGAACTAAAAAACAAATAAATGAGCCGGACTATAAACTAACGTACGTGCAAAGTGTTGAAGCATGTTCACATTGTGGCCACTTTACAGACAAAACCCAAGAAAAAACAAAATGAGCATATACCCTACAGCTGGTAAATAGTAATAGTACATAACAAAGGGAACTTAGTTTCCGCTACTTTGATTAAAAAAAAAAGCATAAAAGCATCCCACCACAACAAGGTGTACCCATCGGGAGTCATCATACAGTAGCTCTGCGGTCTGAAAAATTAAATTTTTTTAACATTTTTTTTTTAGTGTTTTGTGCAGTTATTAACATAAAATAATCACCGTGTCCTCAATGTCCTTAGTAGCGGTGCCCTTAGGGTAAGACACAGATTGGTTTCCAAACACTTTTCGCCACTAGGTGGCATCATGCTGGGGCTCAGGTGCTTAGGACAAGTTTTCAATATCCGCACATCTACCAGTGCACTCTTCTGTATGATGCGCTTATAAATTGCCTTTTAGTGTATGAGCGGAATGCTCGCCTTACCTTGCAATGGACTTGAAAAGCATTGCTGCTCCCCGATGTCCTCTTTCTGGAAGCACTTACATTCTTTTGCTTCCTTTTTTTTTCTATGGAAATCTTCCAAGACAGAGAACGTTACTCCTGCCTGCAGCATTCATATTTTACAGTCAGATACACAGCCCTATGCTGCACATACAGCCTTATGTAATCGCAACCCTTCCCTGTTGTGCGCTAAAAAAAAAGCACATCCCTAATGATGGACAAGAGGTTAATGGGAGGTGTACATAGGGGGCGGTGTTATAGCAGTTATGTTCTTATATATATATGGGGCAGTATTATAGTAGTTATATTCTTGTACATAGGGGCAGTATTATAGTAGTTATATTCCTGTACATAGGGGCAGTATTATAGTAGTTATATTCTTGTACATAGGGGCAGTATTATAGTAGGTATATTCTTGTACATAGGGGCAGTATTATGGCAGTTATATTCTTGTACATAGTGGACATTATTATAATAGTTATATTCTTGTATATAAGAGCAGTATTATAGTAGTTATATTCTTGTATATAGGGGCAGTATTATAGTAGTTATATTCCTGTACATAGGGGCAGTATTATAGTAGGTATATTCTTGTACATAGGGGCAGTATTATGGCAGTTATATTCTTGTACATAGTGGACATTATTATAATAGTTATATTCTTGTATATAAGAGCAGTATTATAGTAGTTATATTCTTGTATATAGGGGCAGTATTATAGTAGTTATATTCTTGTACATAGGGGGCAGTATTATAGTAGTTATATTCTTGTACATAGGGGCAGTATTATAGTAGTTATATTCTTGTACATAGGGGCAGTATTATAGTAGTTATATTCTTGTATATAGGGGCAGTATTATAGTAGTTATATTCTTGTACATAGGGGGCAGTATTATAGTAGTTATATTCTTGTACATAGGGGCAGTATTATAGTAGTTATATTCTTGTACATAGTGGCAGTATTATAGTAGTTATATTCTTGTACATAGGAGCACCATTATAGTAGTTATATTCTTGTACATAGGAACAGTATTATAGTAGTTATATTCTTGTACATAGGAGCAGTATTATAGTGGTTATATATTGGAAACATAGGAGCAGTATTATAGTAGTTATATTCTTGTACATAGGGGCAGTATTATAGTAGTTATATTCTTGTATATAGGGGCAGTATTATAGTAGTTATATTCTTGTACATAGGAGGCAGTATTATAGTAGTTATATTCTTGTACACAGGAGCAGTATTATAGTAGTTATATTCTTGTACATAGGAGCAGTATTATAGTAGTTATATTCTTGTACATAGGAGCAACATTATAGTAGTTATATTCTTGTACATAGGAACAGTATTATAGTAGTTATATTCTTGTACATAGGAGCAGTATTATAGTGGTTATATATTGGAAACATAGGAGCAGTATTATAGTAGTTATATTCTTGTACATAGGAGCACCATTATAGTAGTTATATTCTTGTACATGGGGCAGTATTATAGTAGTTATATTCTTGTACATAGGAGCAGTATTATAGTAGTTATATTCTTGTATATAGGGGCAGTATTATAGTAGATATATTCTTGTACATGGGGCAGTATTATAGTAGCTATATTCTTGTACACGGAGCAGTATTATAGTAGTTATATTCTTGTATATAGGGGCAGTATTATAGTAGTTATATTCTTGTACATAGGGGGCAGTATTATAGTAGTTATATTCTTGTACATAGGAACAGTATTATAGTAGTTATATTCTTGTACATAGGAGCAGTATTATAGTAGTTATATTCTTGTACATAGGAGCAGTATTATAGTAGTTATATTCTTGTACATAGGGGCAGTATTATAGTAGTTATATTCTTGTACATAGGGGCAGTATTATAGTAGTTATATTCTTGTACATGGGGCAGTATTATAGTAGTTATATTCTTGTATATAGGGGGCAGGATTATAGTAGTTATATTCTTGTACATGGGGCAGTATTATAGTAGTTATATTCTTGTATATAGGGGGCAGGATTATAGTAGTTATATTCTTGTACATGGGGCAGTATTATAGTAGTTATATTCTTGTACATGGGGCAGTTATAGTTTTGTATTATATGTTTGCACACTAGCAGTAATATTGTATTGATAATTTTTACATTAAATCCTATGCAGACACAAAATAGTTGATACTGTGAGATTACAGCTCGCAGTTTCCAGCAAATAAATTCTCTATGATGTGAAATGATCTCCTGATATATCACGTGGACACTTGTCAGGGTCTCTGAGGTCAGGACCAGCACTGTATATGGATTTTTCCTTTAATGCCCCCCTTTCCTACGGGTGTGTTTGCGGAGTGATGTGGACATCGTGTTTATCCATCTCGGAGCAGTGAACCAGCCTGAAATGCTAAAGAAAACTGAGCAGGATGCGGATCTGAACTGCGAGATCGGTCGAGCAGAATGGATCTGTCAAATGTCCTAACTTGCTCCTCAGATTGCAGACACTCAACAGCTAGAAGGCTACTGCCATCCGATGACCTATTTTCTGATACCGTGCACAGAAGGCGTTCATCCTCCGTGCCCAGGTATTTCTACAGAATCACTGACTGCTGCCTGATTCACATTTTATAGGGTTAATATTGCATTGAATCAATATCCAATGAGCCCAAGAGCTAGCGCTCCTCAGAGACGCTGGAGGCCCATGCTCTTCAATTGCTAGACCTTCCTCTTTAAGGCTCGGTTTACATCTTGCGTTTTTGCTGCGTTTTTTTAATGCAAAGTTTAAGCTGGTTACTAAAAGCAGGCTTTGCTTAGTTTTTGCTGCTTTTTTGCTTAGTTGTTACTGCGTTTTTGTCATGGCACATTTGTTTCTTGTGCATGCTGATAATGTTTAGTGCAAACTGCAACTCCCAACATCTCACACTATGTCTCTGTATAATCCAGAGACCATTAGACCCTGTTCTAAATTAGCGACTCAATGATACACACCGGGTGGTCCCAAAAACCTGGGTGATCCAGTAGCTTAGTGAGCTGAGTCCTGTCCCTGGTGATCTAGTGACTGAGCTTAAATCCCCCGCTGATCAAATAATATAGTGCCATTTCTTCTTCAGACAATAGTTTGGGGTTTTTTAGGCGTTGACCCAATTTCACCACTTAGCTACTAGATGAGTGTCCATCCCTGGTGGTCTAGTGGTTAGGAAATCAATGGTGATCCAATGAGTTTAATAGCAATCCTTGGTCACGTAATTGCATAGTGGCTATTTCTTTTTTTTTTTTTTAATTCGTTTATTAAACAGCAGGAAAAAGATGAAACACACATTCTTTACATATAGCTAAGGCTACTTTCACACTAGCGTCGGGCTCGGCTCGTCGCTGTGCGTCGGGCTGACGTTCCCGATGCTAGCGTTGTCTCCGCCGCACAACGGGGGCAGCGGATGCATTTTTCCAGCGCATCCGCTGCCCCATTGTGAGGTGCGGGGAGGTGGGGGCGGAGTTCTGGCCGCGCATGCGCGGTCGGAAAAAGCGGACCGTCGTGACCAAAAAACGTTACATGTAGCGTTTTTTGCTCCCGACGGTCCACCACTGCACGACGCATGCGTCGCACGACGGGTGCAATGTGTGGCAATCCGTCACAATGCGTCGCTTAATGTTAATCAATGGTGAAAAAACGCATCCTGCAAACACTTTTGCAGGATGCGTTTTTTCGCCAAAACGACGCATTGTGACGGAATGCAGTTAACGCTAGTGTGAAAGTAGCCTTAGCCAACACAATTACACCATGTCATATTAATAAAGAAAACACAAATGTATACAAAAAATGGGGAAACATTTTCCTTATGGTGCAAAACTGGTTATTTAGGCCCGGTCTAATAAAACTTAAACTATTATGTTATGTTTTGAATATTTGCATTAAAACCTAAATAAAAGAAAAAGAAAAAAAACGAACCACAAAACCTTAACTTGCTGCCAATAACAATCCCCACCACAGCAATTATTTGATAATGAATCAAGGAGCGAGTCAATGCATGTTTCACCCCCACCACTTATCATGACGGAAGCAAGTTATCTGACACGTATCGACATAGTGGAATATGGTGAATTCCAAACATCCCAGATCCTATTAAACTTTCCTAGACAGCCCCTATTTGGGTATAAAGTTCGTTCATAAGGTATAATTGAATTTATTAAATCAATCCAGGCCCTGAGAGATGGGGGGTGAATGCCCCCCATCCAGCACAAAGCTATTACCTTCCGTGCCATAAAAAGGGTCTCCCTTAAAAAGATTCGGGTATGGTGTCCCCATGTCTCTTCCTCCATCACCCCAAATAAGCAAACCAGTGGATTCAGGGGAACAGGCATATGTACAAGGGAGGTCAATAACGAGGTTACCTCAGTCCAGAAGGATTGGATGATTGGACATCCCCAAATCATATGTATAAAATTAGCCTCCACAGCATGGCATCTTAGACATTCCGAGGATGTTGACCATCCCATTTTGAATAATCGCGTCGGTGTTAAGTATGATTGATGTAATATATACAATTGAATCATTCTATTATTGGTCGAGGGAGACACCCCCAGTGGGGACTCCAGAACCATCTCCCAGTCCTTCTCTTGGAGATTGGGGATTAGGGCTCTCCATTTTCCCCTTACTGCCAATACAGTGGAGTCAGTACCTACAGATAACGTGTGTACAATGCAGAAATAAGACCATGGAGTCCCTGGGATTTAAGGATTCCTATTAATGGGAAGGATGATATCATTTGCCCAGTATGTACTCCACGTAGGTGCGATTGTATTGCCGATCTAAGTTGTAAAAAGCGGAAAAACTGGGACCTCGGAATATTATATTTAGTTTGAATTTGTTCAAATGACATTAAAGTATTTTGTTTATATAGATTATTAACTGAAACAACACCATGCGAGATCCAGAACTGTGTGGATGGGTGATCAACCAACCCCGAGAAGTATATGTTATTCCACAGCGGTATTTCAGCGACGACACCCTCAAAGCGAGTCACCCTCTTTACTTGTTTCCAAGTCAACCTCGCCAATCGGAGTAGTGGTAACAATCCGGATATATGGGGCCTATCCATTTCCAAAAAACCTAGCGGACAATCAATCTTTGCAGCTTGAATTAGATGACTCTCTGAGCTTAGTAACTAACTTCCAGGCATCCATGTACTCAGGGCTCTAACCTGTCCGGCCAAATAATACATAAAAAAAATCAGGTAGTGCCGCTCCTCCCATTTGCTTAGATCTACGTAGAGTGGTCAATGTAAGTTTAGGTCTAGCTCCCCCCCCCATATAAAGGATGAAGTTAAAGAGTTTAGTTTTGAAAAAAAGGATTTGGGAACAGGAACAGCACTATGTTGAAGGGAGTAATTAAGCTTCGGGAGCAATATCATCTTAATTAAGTTTATGCTCCCTGAGACAGATAATGGTAGTTTACTCCACATTGCAAATTTATGTTTAACCAGATCTATAAGCGGAAGAATGTTAAGTTGTAAATCAAACTTACTATGTTTTGGTATAATTATCCCTAGGTATTTAAAGCTGGACACCACTGGTAATGGGGATAACTCCTCAAGGTGGTCTGTCAAACTGTGTGAACGAGGCATCAATGTAGACTTATCCCAATTAATGTACAACCCTGAGTATTTACTAAAACCCATTTATAGTTTTGACCACCTGTGGCAGCGTCTCCTCTACATTATCCATGAATATTACCATGTCATCCGCATACAGACCAATAGTATCCTTACGGTCTGCTATCGCGATGCCCTTAATAGATGGAGTGGATCTCACACGTATTGCTAATGCTTCAATTGCAAGAGCAAATAGGGCTGGAGAGAGAGGGCAACCCTGACGGGTCCCTCTTTTTAGGGAGAAGATCTCAGACATAGAATTATTTATAATTATCCGGCCTCTGGGTTTCATGTAGATTGCACCGATCCACTTTCGGAATTTAGGGCCAAATTGATATTTCTCTAAACATGCAAGTAGGAAAGGCCATTCAAGAGAGTCAAATGCCTTGGCCGCGTCCAGCGAGGCCATGGCCCACCTATTCTCCAATACCAATGTACTATATTGAGCTACTGACTGAACTCTCCTAATATTAATAGACGAAGTATGTCGTCTGCGAGGTCACTATTGTACCATCTAATTTCCGGATTTTAAGAATGGTGTTAGACGTATTATGCTGTCGTACCATAAATGCTAAGAGTTTACTAGATTGATTCCCTAACTCAAAATATGTTTGCCTAGTGAAGAACAGTTTACGTTTAGACTTAGTATCTATATATTGAGTATATAATCTATGGGATTGTAACCACTCAGCCCTATTCTCATTGGCTTGGTTAGATAAGTAAGCTGCTTCTGAGTTTTTCATGCGTCTCTCCATATCCTCATCTTCTTGTGCAGTCACCCGCTTAATAAAAGAAATTGTAGCAGACAAACAGCCTCGCAGGTACGCTTTAAGGGCATCCCAAAACATGTTGATATTTTGTGGTTCTGGATCGGATGCTATGAAACAATTTAACTGGTCCAGAGTTCTATCATTAGAATCTATCAACTTTAACCAAAAGGGATTCAATTTCCAGATTACATTTTGTCTAGCCCGACTGAACCTAAGCTTGAGAACTACCGGGCTATGGTCTGAGATACCCCTATTTCCATGTACTATCTCCAACACCCATATCGCTAAATTACTGGAACCAAAAATGTAATCCAGGCGGGACAGAGTACGTTTAACGGATGAGTGACAGGTATATTCTCTTTCATCAGGGTGACGTAATCTCCATAAGTCCAACCATCCACATCCTTCCATAAATGCTGATAGGCGAGATGAAGGGGGGATGACCCCAGAACCACCACCATCCAATCTAAGTCTGTCAATAATATCGTCCATCACTAGGGTAAAGTCTCCCATACACATAATATGTGCATCTGGGTAGTTCAAGGCAAAACTCACTGCTTTTTTTTTTTATAATTGACATATTAGCCGGGGGGGGGGGGGGGGGAATATAAAAACACATTACTACATAATCTCTTGAAATTACCCATGCATGTACAGTACAAAGATAAATCGGCCCTCAGGGTCTCATCGCACCTCTCCGACCTCCCATCTGACATCTCTATGTATCAAAAGAGAGACCCCTCTAGAATAACTAGTATGGAACACATGTACAGACCATTGTACCCATGGTTTCTGCAAGTACCGAGCCGAATCCCTAGTCAGGTGTGTCTCCACCAGAGCCACAATATGAGGGTGGTATCGCCGTATTTGAGAGAATACTTTAACTCTTTCGGGGTGACCCAAGGCCCCTCACATTCCAGGTCATACACGTAAGGTCAGACGCCATACCTCTTCAACCATATATGATGCACCTCGTCACGCCAGTTACCCTTCTGGCATATGATG
This sequence comes from Ranitomeya variabilis, assembly GCF_051348905.1. Taxonomy (NCBI): domain Eukaryota; kingdom Metazoa; phylum Chordata; class Amphibia; order Anura; family Dendrobatidae; genus Ranitomeya; species Ranitomeya variabilis. The sequence continues at coordinate 205,003,219 of NC_135239.1, forward strand.
GATAGAATCATGGCAGCAAATTCTAAATAACTAACAACTAACACTGTTAAAACAACATGAAACAAAAAACATTTCAATGAGGAGCAAAGTACCATGCTCCTATACCAGTCCAAAAAAGAGGGTACCATCTCTGAACACAGAGTCCGGTAGAGATGTTTTCCTGGACTTTGGCACAAAGAGCTCCTATCGTCAATAGGGAGAGTAACAAAGGAAAAAGACCCGATGAGAGAGTTCCAACTTCGGTATATCCATGTATATAAAGGTGGCAGACAACTTAGGATTTTTCTCCTCCCCCGCCAGCTCCCACACATGATCACAACCACTCCTCAGCATCTGCCGGAGTTGCAAAGAAGGAGGTAGAGCCTTTATAAACGACCCTAAGTCTGGCAGGATAAAGCATTGAATATAGGATGTTCTTTTCTCTGAGTTGCTTCTTTATCTCCATGAACTGAGCCCGTTGTTTTTGTAGCTCCATGGAAAAATCTGGGAATATTGAGATAACGGCATTGTTGTATTTGATAGGACTTTTTTGCCTCGCCGCATGAAGGGCAGTGTCCCTGTCTCTACAGTTAAGGAGATGCGCCAAAAAGGGTCTTGGCGGAGCGCCAGGCGGAAGAGGCTTTGTTGTGACCCTATGGGCCCTTTCCACAGAAAAAGTGGGGAAGAATTCATCCCCCAGGGTATCTTTGAGCCAGCCCTCCCAAAAATTTTCGGGATGTTGGCCCTCCGAGCGTTCTGGGAGGCCAATAATGCGAATATTATTCCGGCGTAGTCTGTTCTCAAGATCATCCGCCTTCTGTTTCCAAGCATTTATAGAACCAGCCATTTTGGTCAATTTAGCTTCTATGGGTGTAGAATTATCTTCCAGGCGAGATACCCGTGATTCAACTTCCGTAATACGACCCCTCATGGATTGCATATCCTGTCGAAGGTGCCCCACCTCAGAGTGCACCTCCTCTATTTTCCCAGTTAAAGAAGTCCTAGTAAGAGATATAGCTTGCATCAATTGTTCTGATGCTTGTTTCAAAGTTAAATCCTCCTGACCTCCATCCTCCTCACTGTCAGATGCACGATTTTTTGACTGGGTCTCAGATTTGCCCTCAGGTGAGGTATTATTCTTTTTTGAGCGCAGAGTATCAGGGGGATCAGACCGTGCATATTTTTTTAGCTTATGAGCTGCACTTTGAGTTTTGGTGCGATGCATAGTTAATATTGTTACGTCTAATAGGCACTTCAGTATGATATAATCACTGCCCGGATAATGCACCAGTATATCACAATGCACTTACAGCTTGTAAGGCCCTCACAGCTGTGTACCGCGAAACCAGCGGTATATTGCAGCCCTCCCCGTTATAATCTCCAGTAACAGATAGGGCACAGTGTCTGTGATAAATATAGATTTTGTCCCCAAGCAGCTGCAGGATATGGACACAATAGCTGGCTGTTAGTAAACCTTAGCAGACCCAGCACTCTCAGTGCAGGTAGCAGGGCAGAGGAGAAGTCCCAGTGTTGCAGGCGCCAGGGCCAGTCAGCGCTATATGGCGGTATGCGGTATTAACGAGGGGGAGCACGGGGCCCGTTTCTCAGGGCTCACATCGCGCAACCCCCCCTCCCGTACCTTGTAAAGCTGCGCCGGAATCCAGCCAGCTCCCTCATGCACCGCAAGGCACGCTTCGCGCTCCCTGCCTCCAGCGCGCGCGGCTAGTAAAATGGCCACCGCCTCTCGTCGGCTCTGTCCTCCGTGCAGGCTCTCCCGAAGCTCACCCGACCGGAGCCGCTCTCCACGCCTCCTCTGAAGCCGGGCGCCTCCAGGCACCCAAGGGAGCACAGCGGTGTCGAAAAGGACCCTCCTGGGTAAGTATAAGCAAGGATTGAGAGCAGGATTATGGGAGCTCCAGCCAGACGCGTCCTCGCAGCTCCACTACATCGCCACGACCCCATAGTGGCTATTTCTGATGATCTAGTTATGAAGCGGTAAAGTAGCCATCCCTGGTGGTCTAGTGGTAAATAATCCAATGATTAAAACTTGGGTCATGCAATTAGATCACCATGCATAATCCTTGTTGACAACCCAATGATCATCCATGGCGTTCCTTAGCTTTGGTGCTAATTTCAGGCCGTCGAGTAGCTTGCTAAGCATCCATCAGTCTTCCTGATGATCAGAAAGCCAAGTGTCCAGTTGACCCAATAACTGTCTTTCGTGCACCATGATTTGCTGCTCAGATTTGCTCTACGGATGCCAATTATTTTGGCTACCTCATGTGCAACTGATTTATGAGTTGTAGCTGAACAAAACTTCTTCAACAATGTCATCCTGTTGGATCAGTCATCAAAAATGAAATTACTAGCATGGCGCACAATGTCTCTGCTCAACCGCCTGAGGAGACTGGGATTGTGCATGTGAATACCAATCAGCTGCAGATAAAAACAAAGCAAATATGTACAGAAGACCGGTAGACAGTGAAGTAACGAAGCATCGACCATGGAAATGAAATTCTCTGGAATGATCGGTCCTACATAATTTATATTGGTGAAGCTCAGTTTTTTTGATACACAGCACCAAATCCACTGCAAAAGCAAATTCTTAATCCCTAAGCTGCCACTAGAGGGAGCTAAAGAGCTTATGGCACAGAATAGTGTGCAGTGAGCGCCCTCCAGTGGTGATTACAGGTAGAACGTGTAATATTTTAAAGGGAACGTATCACGATATTTCTACTGTCCAAACAGCGGGCAGCGTGAATCCACGTCCGGCTGCTTGATTGCAGCCAGGCATATTTCTCTCGGAGATGCTCCAGCGTTTCAGAGAGGATCTAGTTGAAAGATCTGGCTGGAGCCATACTCAATGTCAGTGTGACGGCGGCCAATGTCTGCCATCTGCCTCGTGCCTTAAGAGCGATAATGACATTTCATGTGATCGGCTGTCCCGGGCCTAAGATCAAGTGTTCCATTTTTTTTTCATCAGTCAGCGCGTTTTTTTTTTTCTTAGAGCGATATAACTCGGGGAAAATACAGAACATTAGAGCCGTGTTTATTTTAAGGTTCATCGCTCTCATTGTAAATTCAATGCATTGCTGAATTATCCATGGAGTTTATCTTATTAACCTGCAATAAGGAAATGGGCAGCAAATATTGCCATTTCAATCACGGAGCTCTTCTACACCGTGGGCTCCCCAATTTTAGCCAATATAGGAATCATAGTGGTCCACGGCAAACTTTGAGGCACAGCCCCCACTGAGAATTTAAAAAAATGTATTTCTCCTTTGTAGATTCTGCAGTACTGATGCATTTTTTGACGCGATAATACTATTTTTACTTAATGCAGCTGCCACTAGGTGGCGCTCAAGGCAGATAATTTATACAGCTTGCATTGACCTTGATAGCTGTGTATCTGCATATAGTGAGCTCCCCCTAGTGGGGTCTTCAGGTAGTGTCATGGTTCTCCTTGCACCATGGACAATTCAGCAGTTGCTCTTCTTGCCTTTTTGGTAACTGTATCAATGCAAAAAAGAAGGGGGGGGGGGGATACTTAGCAATATTTTACAACCAAAAATTGGGTCATTTAGGGTTTTTTTGCTATCTAAACATACCCGCGTTTGTGTTGGGTGTGGATCTTTTTTGACTCCGGTTCCTGTCCAGGCAAAATTGGGACTGTAGGTAAGTAGATAGGGTGACCTTCATAAACAAGATGGGGTGTATACTTTATCCCAATATTAAGGGGCAGATATGGACCTCCCGTTTCTATTATTTTCCAGGAGCACACATTGATTGGATGATGGAGTGCCCCATGGTCCTAATTTCTACAGGGGCATAGCTGCAAATTGGACAGAAAAAAGGATAGGGGAATAACAAAAACCATGTCCAATTAGGACATTTTAGGGGAGTTTATGGGAAGTTTTGGGGAAGGGTTTAAAGGTTTATTCCCCTACCCATGAGACAGTGAGTAGCTTACTGATCGCAGGCGGTCCGAACGCTGGCAGTGCTGGCCTCCATCAGACTCCCAGCCATTTTGCATTACTTAAAATTTTGGGAACAAGTCTTTAATTGGCCATAATTTGGTGATTTAAATCTGGTAAGTAATATTATATCTCTGTCTTACGAGACTTGGATAAATGATGTGAGGGGAATGAGTATTTAAGCATGATATTAAGTTTTATTACAACTTGATGCTCGATGGACGACAGACCCTGGAAAGAAGCCTGATGACGAAAATTGATTCACTTATATAAAAATCATCTCCTGTAAATGCTGGAAAAAGCTTCATGAAATCCTATCATGTTTAAAATATAACGTTACACTCTGTTCCTGGAAGACTCCTCAAGATGTCTGCTGAGACTGCGATGCACCGAAACGAGGTCTCTGGAGAAAGGAGATCACAAAATGGAAAATGTTACCTCGTTATCAAAGGATTATCCCTATTATTATCATCTCCACTATCCATTATAAAGCCTGAGAGGCAAAGAATGGCAGAAAAAATTACTAGTCTGTAGCCAGGGCTATAAGGCGACGTATCGCACGACTATCGCAGTATCACATCGTGACATCAAATCTAATGATTTTCATCCTTTCTTCCTTGGAGAATTCTTCCAGTTCTGTGAGATTCCTGGGTCGTCTTCCATCCTCTGCTATTTTGAGGTCCACAGATTTTCAATGATGTTCAGATCAGGGGACTGTGAGGGCCATTGTAAAACCTTCAGCTTGCGCCTTTTGGGGTAGTCTATTGTTGATTTTGACGTTTGTTCAGGGTCATTATCCATTTGTAGAAGCTATCCTCTTTTCACCTTCAGCTTTTTTTTACAGATGGTGTTATGTTAGCATCAAGAATTTGTTGAAATTTCAATTAATCCATTCTTCCCTCTACCCATGAAATATTCCCCATGTTATTGGCTGCAACACCACCCCAGAGCATGATTGATCCACCCTTATTCTTAATGGTTGGCGAGATGTTCTTTTACAAACGTTACCCCTTGGGTCCCGGTTAGACACCTCTCACCCAGCCAAACCAGATCTCACACTTTGCACTGACGAGGGCAGTACCCCGAAACAGTGTCTGCAAATTGAGATTTTGGCTTTTATCATAAGTCATGTGACAAGGCTCGATAGATAGTCAATATTGACTTTTAGGATTTCTACTTCCTATAGGTGGCACTAGAGTTCTAGTCCTCTTCCTCTCTGAAGAAGCAATTAGCTTTTTTTCTCCTCACATACCTTTCATCATTGTGGTCAAATAGTTCTATTTTAACCTCATCGGTCTACAGGACTTGCTTCCAAAATGCAGCAGGCTTGTTTAGATGTTCTTTTGCATACGTCTGATGCTGAATTTCATGGTAAGGATGCAGGAGAGGTTTTCTTCTGATGACTCTTCCATGAAGGCCATATTTGCGCAGGTGTCTCTGAACAGTAGAACAGTGTACCACAACTTCAGAGTCTGCTAAATCTTTCTTAAGGTCTTATGCAGTCAAGCAGGGGTTCTGATTGGTCTGTCTATTAATCCTGTGAGCAGCTCTCGCTGAAATTTTGCTTGGTCTTCCAGACCTTACCTTGACCTCCACTGTTACTGTTAGCTACCATTTCTTATATACAATTCGAACTGAGGAAAGGGCATCTTGAAAACGCTTTGCTGTCTTCATATAGCCTTCTCCTGTTTGTGGGACTCCACCATTTTCAGAGTGCTAGGCAGCTGTTTAGAAGAACCCATGACTGCTGTTTTTTGGCACAAGGTTAGAGGAAGCTGGGTTTTTATAAAGCTGGGAAATTTGTACCAGCTGGCCTTTCCTAACGATGATGGGGAAAAGGCCATAACCCTAACAGGCTAATTAAGTTCTGAAAGCGTAATGTCAAAGTTAGGGTACTGTCACACCGTGCAATTTTCGTCGCTACGACGGCACGATCCGTGACGTCACAGCGTCGTATAAGTATCGCTCCAGCGTCGTAGACTGCGGTCACACTTTGCAATAACGGCGCTGGAGCGATGCCGAGGTTCGCTGGTAACCAGGGTAAACATCGGGTTACTAAGCGCAGGGCCGCGCTTAGTAACCCGATGTTTACCGTGGTTACCAGCGTAAAAGTAAAAAACAAACAAACCGTACATACTCACCATCTGATGTCCGTCAGGTCCCTTGCAGTCTGCTTCCTGCTCTGACTGAGTGCAGCCGTACAGTGAGAGCAGAGCGCAGCGGTAACGTCACTGCTGTGCTGTGCTCTCACTTTCCGGCCGGCAGTCACAGTCAGAGCGGGAAGCAGACTGCAAGGGACCTGACAGACATCAGATGGTGAGTATGTACGTTTTTTTTTTTTTTTTACTTTTACGCTGGTAACCATGGTAAACATCGGGTTACTAAGCGCGGCCCTGCGCTTAGTAACCCGATGTTTACCGTGGTTACCAGCGAACGCATCGCTGGATCGCTGTCACACACAACGATCCAGCGATGACAGCGGGAGATCCAGCGACGAAAGAAAGTTTCAAACGATCTGCTACGACATACGATTCTCAGCAGGATCCCTGATCGCTGCTGCGTGTCAGACACTGCGATATCGTAACGATATCGCTAGAACGTCACGAATCGTGCCGTCGTAGCGATCGTAATTGCACTGTGTGACAGTACCCTTATCTGAGCACACAAATCTCCAACGGTGCCCAAACTTTCAATCTCTAACTTTAGGCCTTTTAGAGATCATTTCATCTTCAACTTGCTTAACTGTTCACAATAACAGTAATTTTGACCAGGGTTGCCCAAACTTTTCCATGCCACTATAGTACTCCTTACCGTACAAAAGCCCCATGTAGTGCTCCATACAGTATAATAGACCAGTCATTAAAAAAGTCACCTCTGCCCGTTCTCCCGCTGCTCCGGTGTCTTCAGATCCTCTGCACACTCTGGATACAGGGGGTGCATGGTAATGACATCATTGCGCCTGCTGCCCTGAAACATCAGATGCAGAGGGGCAATGATGGGAGAGGGATCTCTGGTGACCCTCCTTCCTCCATCATTGCTTTCAATTGTATCAGCATCTAGGATGTCATTAAGGTTGAAAGTGTGATGCCGGGTGACCATGCAATGAAGTGCGGGGGACCCGCCTGGTGCAGCGGGCCAAATATACTCGGGGGAACAACCTGACGTTGTGAGCCAAATATACTCACCCTGTGGGCCAGTGTTTGACATATACTGTATGTGTTAGAGAGAGACGTTCTTTGTAGTCGACTGTCCTCCTTTGCCTAGCAGTTTGCTAGTTGCCAGTGCATGGGGCTCTCCAGAAGATTGACATTTTGGACCAGCAGAATTTTCACGCTGCTTGTCTGAACTGTGCTCTCTTAGGATGCAAGCAGAAACAGCCTTGCCATGACAGCAATGGAGGAGCGCAAGGGCACCAACCTTGGCCAGATCCATCCAGCTTCAGCCACTAAAGCAAAAAGCTTCTAAGTGCTGTGTTCCTTGCTCAGAAGCCTGGCCACCTCCAATAGTCTGCAGAGGAGGCCGGTAACCTAGGGAACGAGCTGTAAACTGTAGAATAAAAATCCCTCCATTTTTTGAGAATGAAAAATATATTTAATAAGAGGTAAATTGCAAAAGTGTTAATTTTTACAAACACTTTGCAATTTTACCCATTTAGCCAAAAAAAAAAAACAGATTGTGACAAAAAAAAAGATTCTCCGCACACTCCTTGTCATGCGCTCGGCCTCTAGTCCCAGACGTTGATTCACTGGCCGCCCAAAGGACGGGTTTCAATAACAGAACTGGTGGGGAATAGTCTGTAGCCAAAAGACAAGGCTTCTTAATACGAAGACATCAATAATCACCAAGACACAACGCCGTTCACAAGCCGAGTCTCTCATTTCGGTAGCCTTAGGCTAGTCAAGTCTCCAAAAAACCCTGCGTGTAATAAAGGCTGTCAGAGAAAATATCAAGTCGTTGACAACGTGAGATTTAGACACCGTGAAAACAGCGAAAATGTCCATATTGTAAGCACAAGCGGAGTCTGAAATAGAGGAGATATCCCCAGAGAGCCCTCCGCTGCCGAGTCCAGACGGTAAAAGGCCGAGTTCTGCTCATCTGTGCACAAATTACAGGAACGGGGCCGATGTGCATGGAGTGAGGCCCAGACCACATCCAGGGGAGTATCTGAAAGATCCAGGACCCTCATACTATAAGTATACCAGGGCCATAAACACCCAGAGCTGATCTAAGGTTGGCGGGGTCCTCATCCTACAGCCATATATAGGAGGCAGCATGGTGGCCACCACTGTACTATATATAGGGCCGGACGATGGCTACTATACATAAGGCAGAACGGCGGCTCAGTGGTCAGCACTGTACTATATATAGGGCATGACAGTGGCTACTATACATAGGGCAGCATGGTGTCTGGTCAGCACTGTACTATACATAGGGCAGGACGGTGGCTACTATACATAAGGCAGCAATGGTGGCTCAGTGGTCAGCACTGTACTATACATAAGGCAGAATGGTGCCTCAGTGGTCACCACTGTACTATACAGTAGGGCAGCACAGTGGCTCAGTGGTCAGCACTGTACTACACATAGGGCGGCACGGTGGCTCAGTGGTCCGCACTGTACTATACATAAGGCAGAGTGGTGGCTCTGTGGTCAGCACTGTACTATACAGTAGGGCACCACAGTGGCTCAGTGGTTAGCACAGCAGCTTTGCAGCCCTGGAGTCCTAGGTTCAAATCCAACCAAGGACAGGAGTTTGTATGTTTTCCCCGTGTTTGTGTGGGTTTCCTCCTTGTACTCCGGTTTCCTTCCACATTGCAAAGACATACTGATAGGGAATTGAGATTGTAAGCCCCAATGTGGACACTGCAAAAGGAGAGCTTGTACAGGTGTTGTCCTTTCTACTGTAGTATTGTGTCCCCTACAAGATCTTTTCTGACTTCCCCGTTCCCATCCTACATTGACATTAATATCGAGTTGCTTCTCTGCGGATATACCAGCTTCTGCTTTTCTGTGAAGGATTTTTACAAAATTTTGGAGGAGTCTGGGGGAGTTTTTGCCCCTACATCCAGAAGAGCATTTGTGAGGTCAGACCCTGATGTTGGGGGAAGGCCGGGGTCACAATCTCGGTTCGTTCTTCTTCATCCCCGTGGTTGCAGCTTTACACCGCTTCATCCGACGCTCGACATTGTGCTTGGTGATGTACGGCTGCATGCAGCTGCTCGGCCATGAAGCTCACGGCGGGGGTGCAGTGTTTATGCTGATGAGGAGGTCTGGACTCTGCAGTTATGGGGTCAGCACAGCTGTGGTGACTTTTCTGCCCTCTGCTCCTCAGCACTCGGCCCCCCGCTCTGTAACATTATGGGGTCTCCACTTTGAGGCTCAGTTGCCGCACTTCCTTCCACTTCTCAATAATATCACTCACAGGTGTTATACATTGGGGGAAGTGGGACCGGACTTTATATACCGGGGGCAATGGGACCAAAAGAGGAACTGGCATTTAATGACAGGCCGAGAGGTCCGATATTTTTCTCCATATAGTGTGGTGTAACAAAACACTCCGGGATCGCCTTTGCTGGGGTCAAAGGTCACGTGGTTTGTGATTTAAACTCTGAGGCGACAGCAGGTTTCCAAGTAGACTGACCTCAGGTCAGGTTTATTAAAGTGAAAGCAAATACAGAAAACAAAACATAAAAATAAATCCTTGCCTGTCCGGCACTAACTATACAAATACGTTCCTATCTAACAACTGGGGGGCTTCTCCCACCCAGCTAACATTACACAGGTCACGAGCACAGCTCTCACTCACGTTTGCCTCACACAGACAGGCATTCTGTGTGCCCCAGGCTGACGTCTGAATCCTCCAGCTGGTCAGCCTTTATTCCTGCACTTATTAACCCCTCGTATCCTGAAGATACTGAGCGGCCTCATTCACATAGGACAAATACCTGGGCGAGATATACCTGCCCCCGACTACCAGACCGACATGACTCTTACAGTGGATATAAAATACAATAATGATATATAAAGAATAACAAGTGCACATCGATGTCTCCGCATCCACATGTGATGGACGCCTTGTACTGGGATAGGGGGTAATAGGGATCGGATGCAGTCGCTGCTCTTATCCAGGATGTCCCACTTCATGTTCTTTTGCTGAAATAAAGGCCACTCCATCTGTCACTTCCAGTCGCCTCAGGCATGAGCTGAATGATTTCCACAGATGTTCCCCTCCTTCATGTCATTATCGGGACTGCCTGATCCAGACCTGCTGGATTTCCTCGCATTAGATATGGACAGGCCTGAGTGGGTAAATTGTTAAATTGCCTTGATGCAAAAGACCAGAGCTCAGGATTTATGGTGGAAAACCCCAGACTAATGCCCTATTTATAATGCACTTGACCAGTCCATCGCATAGGGGGCGATATTTGTTTGGACCACTGCAGAACATATTAGGGACCAATTCTGCTGTGTTTTCCGAGGAACTGGAAATGGACGCTTCACTGGTGCCTGATGCATACTGCCATCTGCTGGATACAGAAGGTCTAGCATGCGGATATTAGTTCATGAAAACAGAACAAACCCTACAAAAATACTACAAAATGAAGTATATATGTTTATTGTAAAAAAGGAATAGAGAAAAAGTGCACACAGGGCTTGTCATTGGGACACGCGACCGGTGAGACTGCGCAAAGTGAAAGGGGATGTGAATGATGACACCGGAGAGATCACGCAGAATGCCACCACATGTGATGAACCCGCATCTTCACAGCCCTGTCTTCTGTCACTATTACATCAGAGGGATCAGGCAATACGGTCTCACTTGCACCAACGTGACGTTCCGCACCCCCTGGGGACACGTAAGATCAGCTTGGCGCTGTTTTACACAGACAGCCCCTGTCCACACGGTTACGCTAACTGAGGGAAGGTGGCCCACACAGTCACTGACGTGGTACCACAAGCGCTTCCAACCCTGACAGGTTGAGAGGGCCAGAAACCAGTCCCGGTAGCATGTGAAGTTAAAACCGAGAATACTGAAGTGTGGATGGAACCCAAGGTTAAACTATATATTTAATCGCCTTAAGGGCCCACTGGACAAAACACTATATACACACAATGGTTATCCATATACAATGGTCAGATATGCAAATAAAGGTAAAGTACAAAATATATAAGCAGATGAATCATGTCAATTACTGGTTTGATGTTCAACCATGTGTGCTGGGCTGTATGGGGCATAGGCAGCCAGCTGGTTCCTGTTCCTCCCACCATATTACATGACATGGCCCCCCTTTAGAAGTGAACAGTAAGCAAAACAGAGAGAGTGCACATGGCCTTACACAAGCCTTTATCTCCTTGGTTGGTCAGCCCCTTTTCTGTCCCCAGGATGGTCCTTATCCATTTCCTCTGCTTATCCCCTTCCCCTGGGGGTTTGAAGTAAAATTTCTCAAAACCTATGAAAGATCATAACTTCCCAAAAGAAGGTCAATGGGTCCCCATTACGCTTGGAGACCAAACACTGCTTCTCTACCTGGCTTCGACTAGCCATTATGCGTAACTTTCCACCATGGGGTTATAGAACGGATCGAGACCCTGGAAGTCGATCAGACCATTCCATAGATCTCGAAAATGTAACCAATGTGTGGCTAGAACATATGATAACTCCATATTCTCCTTAAATCTCCTTATGAAATCCTACCTGACTAGAGGAAGTTTGAATGAAGTCACACAGCATGGGCAAAAGAGGTGGTCATCCTGTATGAGCCTGGATACTACCTGGTTAGACTGGACCACCTTCTTAGCCAGGTGTCCTGTTACAGCTACACATGCTGAATGAGGTTTGTAAGCTGCTATTAAAAACCCCCTATATTTTTCATGGTGGGGAATTGGATCATGCATTAAGTACCTCTGGCTCTTCCTGCTCCTGTATCCTCTCCCATGTGGAACCTCATTTCTTCACCCAGCCCGGTGAAGTTATCCAGTCTTTCTTGACATATACCTGTTAACAGGCACGATAATGCAACAACGCAATGAGAAGACAGTGGTACTTAAACCAACAACTATAAGGGTTACCTTCAGCACAATATTAGGGGATAGTGCAAACACTGAAAATGAAACAAGAAGAATACAGGAAAGATCTATATATCGATATATCTTGGTACCGTGTTAGCCAGTGGATAAAAAATATTTAGAATTGAGAGTCCTCAGTGGTTGATACCTTTTAATGGCTAACTGAAAAGATGGTAACAAATTGCAGCTTTCGAGACTACTCGGGTCTCTTCATCAGGCATAGACTAAAAGAAATTCTGGAGAATCACATATTTATGCACAACACATCATAGAAAAAAAAACAAAAAACATCAACTAAGGATTTTGCCCCGCAAACCATGTGGGGTCATCACAACAGAACCAGACCCCAATCAGAGGACAATAAAACATTCCTTATCTAAGAACTGGTCCAATATTTATGGACATAACTGTTTATCACTCATGGTAATTCTGCTTCATGTCACCTGTCTTATTCATGTTTTTTTTTCTTTTTCTTTGCTGTGTTGTGCATAAATATGTGATTCTCCAGAATTTCTTTTAGTCTATGCCTGATGAAGAGAGCCGAGTAGTCTCGAAAGCTGCAATTTGTTACCATCTTTTCAGTTAGTCATTAAAAGGTATCAACCACTGAGGACTCTCAAGAGAAGAATACAGTAATTCAGATGATATTGACACAATGCTATTTACACTCTATCGTACTATTATTACCATTAAATAACTTATCGTCAGTGATGTTTTAGTCCTAATACCCGAACCTAAAGGGAGTCACTGTTACTACTGGGCCCGTCACAGTCGTCACTCTCTAGGCCACACAAAATGTCACACAGGCCCTAACGTGTGTTAACAATACTAGCCGCTAGGCCACAATTTCCAGATTAGTGAGTTATTCGGTCCACTCATCACACTGATCGCCTTTGTAACCTGAAGCATGGCCCCAGTCCCCACTTCGCACCATATGTCTACACTGGATGGGACAGTTCACACAAATGTCCCTCCGCTGCGACCTAGTCGTCTCACTCTCTGCCATGGGTCTGCTCGCTCGGCTCAGCTCTCCCTGATCTTCTGTCTCTTGGGTCTTTACTCTGATCTGTTCTCTCGGCTCCTTTATACAGAGCGGCTTTCTCGTAATGGCGGCTGGAACACATCTCTCTGTACCGCACTTCCGCCCTGCTACAGCTTGGGGGGCCAACTCTTCTTCAATTCCCTCCTGGGCCATTTATAATTACTACGTGCGCCACAGCCATCACCTGACCTGTTGTCTCCCCCAATCTCTTCTCCGAGGGAACATGAACTTCACTCTTGAGTTCCTGCTAATGCTGTTCTCTGTGCTTTCACTTTCTCTATCATCTTTGACCAGCAGATTGCGGCATTTATTTGCAGACATTCTGTTAGGCATTAACTGTGCGCCGTCTTCTCACTTGTCCTACTGCTGACATAGCCACTACCACTGATCCGCATTGCTGTGATTGTTGCCCACAAAGCAGAAGATAGAGCTGTAGAGGATTACAATTACTTTCTTATAGATAGCTAAGTAGATAGATTGATATGGCATGGACGGATGGATAGATAGTAGGGTGTCCTCGCTGTGCACTTTGATAAATAGGTGTATTATGTGGATTGAAGCAGATTTAGCAGGAATTCCTCTGACAGCACGAAGGTCCGTAAAGAAAATCGATCTCATTTAAATTAATTCCCACTTTTTATAGATGTCACCTAACCCTGGATCTGGAGAAGGATAATAATGTAGTCCTGGAAGCCCCAGAGAGCGACTGCAGGGACGGCTGACAAATAAGATGGCTGCTTAGCAGAACTGAAGATTTCATGGAGTCGTTAACACTTACATATGTGGTTTTATTGGGATTGTCCATCTTTGTCTTATAATCAAGAATGCTTTCCTTCGCTGACAGCAAGTAGAGTTTTACACTAAATAAGTGCAGCAGAATGTGCGTTAGAAACCTTCATTCTACAATGATTATGCTTTGGTAGCATAAGCAATGGTGTTGTATTGGGCGTTTTATTGTTTTGGGCTGTATGACTGTAGGGTCCCTTTGAGGATGTGGGTCTTTAGCTCGATGTCCCCAGACCATGGCCGGCCTCTTGTCCCCTGTTCTCCATCATTAATGCGCACAGCGGGTTATCTCACGCCAGTCACTGGCAGAGTGGGATGATTCAGTCAGTGTCAGAGCCGGGATTACTGACTATTCATCTCATATTGATGCAAAGTTCTGCAGTCGTGTCCTGAATCCAAAGTGGCCCCTGTTAATGAAGACATCCAGTGTGTGCGCACGCGGCTCCGGACCCTCCGTGAATTGTTTATGCGCATTACTTGTGATCACCCCTTTCGCGACCACTGAAGAGTCAGCGAACGGGTCGCCAGAGACCCTGTCTAGTTAAGACATGAAAAATACATAAAAAGGTTCTTAATCAGGCATTAAACATTCTGGATAATTGGACTGTCACACAAAGAACATAATTCTGTATTTGTCATACTGTGATGGTCTTCAGTAAGGAAGAGGAGCCTCAACTGTCCCTGGAACCCAAACTATCCCTGCCCTGGGGGTACTCTTAAAGGTAGAGAGGCCCGAGTCTCTGAACTTACTATGCTTCTGTAAAAACCCTAATCTGTCCCCTCCACCACCCCATGAGGCATGGGACAGAAATGAAAGGTAAACCAGACACAAAGACAAAACAGAAAGCCTTTATCATAAAAAAGTACTAACCAACAATAGGGAAGAGGGTAGGGACAGGGAGGAATAAACTAATTGGGAAAAGGGAAATAAAACACACACATAACAGAGCAAACTACAGAACACCACAACTCCAAACTTCAACTACTTAGCTTCAGCACACAGCACAGGAAGAGGAATCTCCAATAGCAGCAACAAACTCCTATTCAGCACAGCGTCTCCCAAGAGCAAGGAGGCAGAGCTTTCACCAGCAGGGCAGAGAGGGTCTGGCCAGGTTTTATAGGAAGAGCTATTGACTAGATCAGAAGCAACTGAAATGGAGCTGACAGTATTTTGGGATTTCATTTATTAGTGGATTTCCTTTTTGATAAGGGCCAGATTATCAGATTTACCAGATTAAAGGATTGCAAACCAAAGGAATTTCGGAAGTATTTTTTCAGATTCATGGTGTCTTTTGTTTCTGTTTTTCAAATGGCCACCTCTCTCTTCAGTAGTCTCAATAAACTATGGCACTAATAGCCTTAATCAAAAAACAAAGGGGTCTAGTACACAAAATGGCTGCCTCATAATTCACTGATATCCATAGCTTCCAAGGAAGTAATAAGCATCATCACCACATAGCGGTCCGCCTCGAACATAAAATGGCTGTCTCATGGGTATCTGATATGCATAGTTTTGATGATATCAGTTCTGTTACCAAAGATTGTGGTCCAGAACAAGAAATGGCTGTCTCGTGCTTTACTGGTATCCATAAATTCAATGTAACTAATAGGTTCCAGAACACAAAATAGCCGCCTCATGTTCAGATTCAGCGATACCATTTAGTAGAAATTTGTGAGAATGAGTGTTCTAGTGACTTAATATGTTCTTGTTTTTGTTTGCTTCGCAGGGAGAAGCACAAAAGAAATTCCCCATTTCTAAGACTATGCAGAGAACAGAATGGTGTCAGCCAAGGAGACAGATATGTACGACGCCATTTTGGAAACAAACGATGGATCCAGCTCAGATGCCGGCTGGTACTTCCCTTACCCACTGGGCTTCCAGGTTTCCCTTACCAGCTTCCTCATGCTGGAGATTGTGTTGGGTTTTAGCAGCAACTTGACAGTACTTGTCCTCTACTGTATGCAGTCAAACCTGGTGGATTCTGTCAGCAACATGGTGACCATGAACCTCCATGTCCTGGATATCATTATCTGTGTGATCTGTGTACCGCTGACGATAGTCATTATCCTGATCCCACTGGAGCAGAACATTGCTCTGGTATGTTGCTTCCATGAGGCATGTGTCACTTTTAGTAGCATCGCTACAGCCATCAACGTCTTGGTGATAAGTTTGGACAGGTATGACATCTCAGTGAGACCAGCAAACCGGGTCCTTACTCCAAGTCGAATGGTGCTGCTCCTTTCTTGTGTCTGGTTTGTGTCGCTCATGGTTTTCTTCATCCCTTTCTTCGAAGTGGAATTTTTTGGTGACCCAGACCACATGGCGACATGGCAGAATCGGACTTTGCTCTGCGTCAGCGTCAACGAGTACCACACCGAGTTGGGCATGTACTATCACTTGGTCATTCAGATTCCCATCTTTTTTGCAGCGGTGGCTGTTATGCTAGTTACCTACTCCAAAATCCTACAGGCCCTCAACATTAGGATCGGAAACCATTTTAAGAGAAGCCAACGTCGAAAAACCAAAAAGAGAAAGAAGAGGAAATCATCGGATCAAAGCACCATTGGGGAAACCAAGAGACTGGCCCCTCCAGCGGTGATACAGAACCCACCCATGAGGGTCCAGGCATCGGTATCTGTCATCATTGCCTTGAGACGGGCAGTAAAACGTCACCGGGACCGCAGGGAACGCCAAAAGCGTGTTTTCAGAATGTCTCTTATCATCATCACAACCTTTTTACTCTGTTGGGCTCCAATTTCTATTGTGAACCTTCTGATACTCTGTGTGGGGCCCAGTGACCTACTGGTGAAGTTACGAATCTGTTTCATCACCATGGCCTATGGCACAACCATTTTTCATCCTCTCTTGTATGCTTTTACCAGGCAGAAGTTCCGCAACGTCTTGAAGAATAAGATGAAGAAGAGGGTTGTTTCAGTGTTGCAAGTTGACCCGGTCCCGGGTGGGACTGTTATACATAATTCTTGGATTGAGCCCAAAAAAGCCAGGAAAGCAAAGTTAGAGTGTAGTGATGGCACTGACCGATGTCTGACTGATGCCGTGAAGGAGTGATCGGATGTTTTATCTTAGAGTTGGTCAAATATGGATGGATCTTATGGCAGTGGGATATTAGCACATGCATTTCATTGACTTCTAAAATATATATACTCAAAAGGGCCTCTCTTGAGCAACATTCAATATCGCCCTTGATTATATCCAATATAAGCACTGCCATCTTACCTCGGTGGCTGGCTCGCCACAAGTCCATTCAG
The DNA here is from genome assembly GCF_051348905.1 of Ranitomeya variabilis. Classification (NCBI taxonomy): domain Eukaryota; kingdom Metazoa; phylum Chordata; class Amphibia; order Anura; family Dendrobatidae; genus Ranitomeya; species Ranitomeya variabilis. The sequence goes on from NC_135239.1 coordinate 205,020,336, forward strand.
GCTATCCGGTTCCAGAATGGATTAATCCAGGTGACGCTGTTCCTTCTGTAACATGCAAGGAACAGTGAGTTCCCCATCATACGAGCATCGGTCTTCATGACATTAATGGGACCACTTACTGTTTTTATGAGGATAGTGAGTAGCATCGCATGCATTGACCTTCCATAAATTCTACCGGAAATCTATCAGCTCCATTATACCATATGGATAAAGGACAACAAAAAAAATAGAAATATCTAAAAAAAGGGAGAAAAAAAAGCTGTATTTTTATACAAATAATAATAATATTGGTTTTAACTCATTATAAACCACAGCCATGAATTGTACATTTTAGAATTGTATATAAAAAAATAGATATCAAAAAAGTTGTTTTTTAAGTTCAGATTTAAAAACAAAAAATCGTAGGATGTGCTGTACAATTTCAGTCTATGAAAAAAAAAGACTTTCGGGACACTTTAGTCGATGTGCGTTAGTTTGCACTAATTTTAACTCCACAGAAAATATTAAATGTATTCTTCCACGTTTCTTAAAAAAAAAAAAATCAAAAATATACAAAAAATAAATGTGCGTAACCTTCCATTTTTATAAAAGCATTGAAAAAAAAAATTGGACAAAATTCTAAAATTGTGAAAGGTTTTTGGTTTGCTGGTTCTGTCTGATGCATTCATGTGGTTTGTCCGGCTCGTCGGATCATTAAAGCACAATTGGATTTTCTTTTTTGGCAATAGATTATCGTAATTAACGCAAAAAAAAAAAACAACAACGAAATCTTGAGCTGATGGAGATGAAGGCTTCAGATTCTCACGTTTTCAATATTGAAAATGGACATCTCGCCACGCAGAGCGGGGACGGCCATTTTATGAGCTAGACCAAAAGTCACCATGGAGGTGCAGCCTCTCATCAGTAACCAGTGTTGTGTTAATAGTAGTCAAGCCTAGTGAATATTTGCCATAGAGTGCCTCAGTAATGTCAATTTATTTTTTCAGATCACAAAATGGCTGCCTCTGTTGTGTGCTCTTTAGGACATACCTAGTAACCAGATGCAACGGCCACAGAAGAATCAATTGGTTTAGATAAGTCCCCTGTGTCTCCATCACAGGAATTTTTTAAGGTTTACTTAGCAACCAGATGTGGAAGGTCCATAGCAACCATTGGTGTAGAATGTCCGCCGTGTCTAAGCAACAAGTAGTTTAATGCCTACCTATTAGCCAGATGTAGAGTACATAGCAACCTATGTGTCTTAGTAACATGAGCTCATCAAGGACTACCTAGTAACCAAATGCAGAGACTCCATAGCAACCAATCTTGTAGGTCAATCTGCAGTGACTAAGTAGCAGGATATCCTTAAGGCCTCCATAGTAACCAGATGCAGAGAGTCCATAGCAACCATTGGTTTAGATTCCTCTGCTCTAAGTGGCAGGAGACCTTTAAGGCCTCTAAACTAGCCAGATGGACACAGGGGACTGCCTAGTAGCCAGACACAGACTGTCCATAACAATTGCTTTAAATCAGTCCCATGTCGAAGTAACAGGAGCCCACCTAGTTACCAGATGTAGACAGTCCATAGCAACCAGTGGGGCAGAGAAGACTGCTCTGTCTAGGTAACAGGGGATCTTTAAAGAGTACCTATCCCCAATCTGGGGCTGTCCTTTTTATTCAAGGCCTACCTAGCTACCGGATGCAGCGTCCATAGCAACCATCGGTCCTCTGCATCCAAGTTGGGTTTTTCTGGGATCTTTTTCTGAATTGTAAAGTGTTTTTGTCACTTATGCAGCTGTCATAGGTAGCACATATTTTATAGAGCATTTACAGTTTACATCTAAATAATTTCTTAGCTACAACCAATTGATCAAAAAAATATTAAAATAAAGCTTATTATTTATTTTATCCAGTGTGTTTTATGTCAGGAAAATGCATCATGGGCCCGTCGTAGGCAGAGAGTATGTTTGTCATTTCTATACACAGTATCACAGCACCTCGGAGCAGATGTGGGATACTTTTTAAAGGGGTTGTCAACAGCAAATTGACAATATCCAATATCACTATATAAAAGGACAAGATTCTGTTTTGGAAATCTAACCCCACTGTCAATCCAAATTTCAGCTTCCTTTCCCATCATCACTAATGTTTGAGCTTGTGCTGGGACTTCCCGCTGGGATAGATGGAGAGAGCTGCTATAAACACAGTCTGGCCCAATACGCAAGCAATTTTTCTGTTTACAACCCCTTTAACTATAAGGATGTTTATTTAGTTATGAAATTATTGGGTAAAAGCCATAGTGAGAGCTACAGACAGTGACTGATGCTTTTACTGATGATGACTGTAAAAGGAATACATCATGTGGTACAACTCTGTATTTTTCTCATAAGCACATATGTATTCAAATGCAAATGAGATTAATAAAAAGAGATATTTTTTTTGTGCAATCTCAAATACACGAGGCATTGTATGCATCATTCCTGATCGTTGGGTTTTGATTTCCAATGTTACGTTTTCGACCGTAACATTTAGTTTCAGTGAATTAAAAAGGCGATGGAGCTCTTATGATCCTTGTGAGAAGTCATCGGTATCAGACTGGTGGGAGTCCGACCCCCCCCCAATTAACTGTTTGCCGCTTCGGCAGCAGATTATAAACTGTATGTATAAAACATGTAAAATTAGATTGCACCAGGCCCTCAAGGGTGGAACCCCAAGGACCCACTGATCAGCAAAAAAGAGTGCTAGTGGCGCTCGCTTGGTACTGTAGCTTAGCACTATTCAACCCATTGAATAAGATGGTGGGCTTCTTCTAGTTTTTTACATTTAGTCAATTCATACAAGCTCTGCTGCCCAATTCTAGCAGGATAAAAGTGCCCTCTTCTGTCGATTGGTGTGGGTCCTAGCGGTTAACTTAACACCCATCTTTACTGGACAACCCCTTTAAACCATATTTTGGGGGGCCAAAAACGGGGTTTAATCCTATTGGTAACTATGTTTCCAAGAGTCCATCTTGACAGAACCATAGAGGTTGTCCTTCTTATCCTTATAGGGACAGGAAACACACAAGAGGTTAAAAGACCCCTCCCACCCGCACCTCTTAGTGTTTTTCCTGTCCCTGTAAGGACAGACACAAGAGAAGATGTCAGGGTAAAGAAGAGCTTCAGAAGCAAAGTTACCTGGAGCGGACTCAGGGGAATGGGGGTGGGGGTCCAACATCTCCTTCCAGCAGTCCGTGGCTAACACCCGCCGAAGGGGGTTCCTCAGCCACAAACCAGTCGAGCAGGGAGAGATCCTGATCTTCAAGCTGCTTCCCTCCAGTGGGGGGCTCTTGGCTCAGACGGCTGCCGGCAGTGAATCGCTAGTTTCACACAAAGCACGCATCTTAAGTGAAGCAGGTGCACTTCCGATGATTTCACTAAAGCGCTCGAACAGCGCATACTTCCGGGCCGGGCGTGCTTTCCACGGTGGAACGCAAGAGATCTGCAGATGTGAAGACAAGGTAGTATAAAAGAATTAATTTTGTCTATGGGGGCATTGCTAAAAATAAGCAAGACAGAGGAAAGTAATGGAGGATTCAGGTCGTTCAGACGCCCCTACAGAGCAAACCCCGGTACATGTGAGGCTAGGTTCACATTTCGTTAACGGGCTGCTGTTAACGCAAGTGCCGACATGACATCGCGCTAGCGCAGATAGAGCTAGCAGATGCTCTATCTGCGCTAGCGGTGAAGGACCCGGAAATGCTGCAGCCTGCGTCTCAGGGTCCATCACTCAATGACGGCACATCGCTAGCGCACGCCCATTGTGGGCGTGCGCTAGCGATGCGTCCAACATTGGACTTAATGGCTGCGTTACACCGCGGTGTAACGTAGTCCGTCTAACGGACGCCTCTAGCGCAATGTGAACCCAGCCTTATTGATAAAGAGATTACTTACTATGAAAAGTCCTGTGTGTTGGGCTCCCCATGCATATGTCGTGACAGTCACACAGCTGCGACACATGCAACTGCGGCGCCGAACAGCTGATCGGCCGGAGCGATCCAGTTATCCGGGTTCCATATGCAGCTTATTCGGTAAATGCTATAGCTTGCCGAATAAGCCCTGACCTGATCAAATTCGCTCATCTCTACTTAAAAGCCCATTCAACTAAGCGCAGTCTCCACTTTTTGGGCAGAAAGCGCAGGTGTTACGGTAGAACAGATTTGCAGAGCAACAACTTGGTCTAGCCCAAATACATTCTGCAGGCACTACAAACTGGATGTATTGTCGGGGCAACAAATGGCCTTCAGTAGAAAGGTTCTCCAGGCAGTGGTCCCACCCTAGAATGTCATACTTTGGTATTCTCCATGGTGCCGTCAGGAGGGACGTCCTGGAAAACGGGGATTAGTCCTACCGGTAATTATGTTTCCAGGAGTCCATCCTGGCAGCACGGTTAGTTTCCCCTCCTTTCGAATTTCTAGTACTAATGTGATTAACGGTGTATGGAGATTCAATAAAACAGAGTTACATCCATCCTGGTGTGGTACTTGGAAAAAGCACTAAGGGGCGTGGGTGGTCTTTTAACGTCTCGTGTGTTTCCTGTCCCTATAAGGATAAGAAGGACGACCTCCTTGGTGATGTCAGAGGGTCATCCTGGAAAAGATAATTCTAAACAGCCAAGTCTGGGAAGACCCATAGAAATAATTTTTTTTAAACCTCAACATACACAAATATGGTGGTAAATTGGATTTTATTTTTTTTTAACAAATATTCTGGTTTTGAAGTTTTACCTGTTCACATACTGGACCATTATGTAGGAGTTCCAGGTCACTGATAATGATATCTTATTTGAATGGCTACTATAAGCATTTTGGGAGCTAGGCTTTGAAATATGGACAGTTCGACCTTATTCTGTCGCCTTACTCTGCAGTCTGTGCAAATATTGCGAATTAAAAAAACAAAACCTACATGTGAGAATAAAAGATACAACCTCAACACAGATTTTGACTCTCAATTTTCTCTGGTGATATTAAAAAAAAAAAAAATGTAGAATTTTGATCCCTGATGATCAATGAAGACTTTGGCTGACTCTAGTTTCGGAAAAAATATCTGCTCTCGTATAAAATTGTGCCTCACCTGTTCACAGGTTGCATGTTGTGATATGGAACTGAACTACAAAACCTGACACAATCTATGGACAGGTTTCTGGACTAAAGCAGCCATGTTTTTTTTTCTTAACTCCATCAACCCCATATAGGGGGAAGATTGATTGCTGACAACATTAAAGATAGTATTAAGAAATCTCTCCCTATTATTTTGGTTCCTCATGGGTGGAGCATGGACAAAAAAATAAATTTTTTGTATTTTTTTTTTTTAAAGGGAACCTGTCACCAGGTTTTCCCCAACATAAAATCCTGCCGCCACCTCTATCGCCTGTTTTACAGTATTCTAGGAAGATATATAGCTGCATAGCCCCAAAAATATATTTTATAATGCCCCCTTATGGCACAGTCCGGTTTGATAGGCGTCTCTGGTCTTGATCCGGGGCCTCTTCGCTGGTCGCAAACACAGTCATCGCTCCTTGCTTCATGTAGATGGCGCATCCGTCATCCATACAGTGTCCTCCATTGTTCTCCTGCGCAGGTGTATATCGCTCTGCCCTGTGCCAGCTTTACGTTCAGGTCATCAGCGCTCTTTATCCTCTCCTGGTGCCTGCGCATTACAGTTTTTTGCTCTTCTCTTCTGCGGGCTGAGCAGCGTATGCCTGTGCAGGAGGGCGATTGGTGGACATTGTGCGGATGTCGTAGGATACATCATCCGCATGAAGCAGGAGGCAGGCCAGGGTTTGCCACCAGTGAGAGGGAGCCGGATCGAGACCAGAGACGCCCATCAGACTGCACAGGGGCATTAGAAAACATATTTGGGGCTATTCAGAGGTGTTCTTAGAATACTGTAGAACAGGTGGTAGAGGTGGAGGCAGAACTTTATACTGGGAAAACCTGGTGCCAGGTTCCATTTAATGATTCATTCACTTGAATGAGCGAGTTCTGAAAAAAAGACCAAAGTAGAAGGTCTCAGGTTTGTTTCCTTTTTTAAGCGGGGACCATTGGTATCTAACCTAGGAAAGAAAGTTGGCAAGTATTCAGGTAACTTTCGTACATCGTATGCTAGAACTTTGCTGGCTCTAATGCACCTTCATGTGTGAGTCTTCAGACGTAGCAAAATCTGTTCTGTTGCTGGGCTCTGCTGCATCACCACTTGTGAGTCCCCTGATACACCAAGCTCTGCTACATCGTTACCAGTGAGTCCCCGTAATATCCAGCTCTGCTGTTCAGCTGGACTTGGTTACATCATACAACCTTTGCTTCTTTTCTGAACCTCTAGCTTTCCTGTGGTCCACTACAGTTTCCATTCCTGCGTTATTTCTACCAGTTCATCTTGTTGCATCAATGCACCCGGTCCTTCGAGAATGTGGAAAGTCGTTAAAACTCCAGTAGCAGCAAAATTAACAACTCAGAGGACAAAACGATGTGCAGTTAGTTTCTTCTATTCCGACACGTGCTGGATTATTAAATATTCTGTATTACGAGAATTACCGAATACTCACTTATAAGGAACCATAATATAAAGTGTTAATTCCACATTTTTCTTACCCTTCTGTTCAAATAAAGTCACAATTTCCGTTCTATAATCGAAGCTTTGCGGCTATTTTCCATGTAAATGGTTTTCGCTGTTGACGCTCGGATTAGCATTCTGCCACTTATAGAAATGGAGATTCTTATATAAATCTGCGGCAATTCATTCTGGTCTCATAAAAGCAAACACAATAAGAAAATTCTCATCACCGAGGAAGAGATAACAGGGGAAATTGTATGGAAATTGTTCTGGCTGACAAAAGAGGACAATAGAGCCCCAAGGATGGGAGAAAAATACAAACGTGGAACATTTTAGAAGAAATGTCATACAATATATTTATAAAACAAACACAAAACCCTTAAGTATAGAACCAGATCTATCACAAAAAAGCCGAGCAGACGAGACAATCCTCTGTGAGTTATAGTCCATGTTGATACTTATCCTGCACTGATACATTGTAGCAAAATAACTCAACAAAAGAGGTTTATGTTACTGTTGGATGAAATTGTAGCAAACCCTCAGCTGTTCAAGTTTTCAGCATCTGCATGTAAAAAAAAATGATTCACTGATAACAAGCAAAAGAAAAGAACCAAACTATATTGGGAAGATGCAGAATTTTTCTGTTAACAAACCCGGATTAAATGTTACACAAAAACAGATCATCACTTTACTGACTTAACTCCTTTCACCAGAGTCAACTTTTGTTTTTGCCGTTTCGTTTTTAAATCCTTTTCTTACAAGAGCCATAGCTTTTTTTATTCTATTTTTCTGTCAACAGAGATGTAGGGAGGCTTGTATTTTTGCTGGACGAGTTGTAGTTTTGAAGGACATTTCTCACTTTTGCATATAATAAGCAATTCTGCCATTGTTTTGGGGGTTAGTTTTCACAGCTTTGGATGGTTAGAACCTCTGCAAGACTCCCCATTATTGTTAGTAACTCTGGCGTTGGGCAACTGAAGGGCATGGCGAGAGAAGAAATGGTTTAATCCTTACTATGGCTCCCCTATGTTACATAGCATGGTCTCAACAAACTGTGCATTTCAAAGTTCTCTGCAGAGTCCTTTGGAATAAGAAAAAAAAAAGCAGCCATTAAGATGTAGAAAGTGAATGATTTCAATTTATATTGTGCAATTGCTTTCTTGTATCATCCACTAAATACAAACACTGCTGCGCACAACGGAGACAGTGGAACTCTGCTGCCCTCCAGTGGCAACAAAGAGTACTGCCTTACAATCCAAATGTGTTGCCACATACGGTAACTTGGCGAGCCCTGGGCAAAGGGGTAGTGAGTCTAATCACATTAATAGTGGCATTATTTCTGAAATTAACCATTCAGCCTGCATGCTACCCTTCGGTCAGATCAAAGGATGCAAGTTATCATAAAGTAGGTAATTGAGTGACATATGACTTAAAAATTAATGGCCATACAGCTCTAAGGGACTCGTCTATTTGCTCTTGGCAACTAAACAGAAGAAATATACAAAATATTTATGTGTTGTCATCTTTGTTACAGCATAGAATAAGATATAAACAAATTCATGCCAAAGCCCCCTCCCCAGCAAGGTGGCCAATAATCTGTATGGTCAGCGCTGACGTCCGCTGTCTCCCTGGGTAGTTTGCTGTCCATTCTCCCTGGGACATGATTACCTACTGACCTGGTCTATTATAGATCTTTATCTGAGGTCACTGGTTGCTTTATGGCTGCTGACAGCAGGGCGTCAATCACCACGAACGAAGACACCGGGTATAATATAGATTTCAGAAAATGTAGAACATGATCACAGTTAATGAAAGATGATACAACTGCATGTTTATGGGAGGCAGTACTATCAACTACATCATTCACAAACAATGGGGAGTCAAGAGATAGAGACAGGAACGCAGTACTATCTGTACCAACGTCGTTTACGGGGAGGGGTATTAATGTTATTTACAGAACCCTATAGGGAGTCAGTGCCATCTGTACCTACATCATACACAGAGAGACAGGAAGGCAGTACTATCTGTATCCACATCATTTACAGAAAGAGACAGGAAGGCAGTACTATCTGTATCCACATCATTTACAGAAAGAGACAGGAAGGCAGTACTATCTGTATCCACATCATTTACAGAAAGAGACAGGAAGGCAGTACTATCTGTATCCACATCATTTACAGAAAGAGACAGGAAGGCAGTACTATCTGTACCCAAATTAAGTACTGAGAGAGTCAGGCAGAACTATGTGTATTTAGATCATCTACAGTGAGAGACAGACAGCAATATCTGTATCTCCATAATTTACAGAAAGTAATAGGGAGTTAATGCTGTCTGTACCCACATCATTTACAGAGAGAGACAGGAAGCCAGTACTATCTGTATCCACATTATGAGAGAGAGTTCTCTCTCTCTCTCTCTATCTGTACCTACTTAATATGGTCTCTTTGTGTCTCCCCCGTAAACTATGTAGGTACAGATAGTACTGCCTTCCTGTCTCTCTCTGTAAATGATGTGGGTACAGAGAGCATGGACTTCCTATCGCTTTCTGTAAATAACATAGGCACTGATAGTTTATGGGGTGGGGGGAGACAAAGAGGCAGTACTATCAGTACCTATGTTATTTACAGAAAGCGACAGGAAGTCAATGCTCTCTTTACCCACATCATTTACAGAGAGAGACAGGAAGGCAGTACTATCTGTATCCACATCATTTACAGAGAGACAGGAAGGCAGTACTATCTGTATCCACATCATTTACAGAGAGACAGGAAGGCAGTACTATCTGTATCCACATCATTTACAGAAGGAGACAGGAAGGCAGTACTATCTGTATCCACATCATTTACAGAAGGAGACAGGAAGGCAGTACTATCTGTATCCACATCATTTACAGAAGGAGACAGGAAGGCAGTACTATCTGTATCCACATCATTTACAGAAAGCGACAGGAAGGCAGTACTATCTGTATCCACATCATTTACAGAAGGAGACAGGAAGGCAGTACTATCTGTATCCACATCGTTTACGGGGAGGGGCATTAATGTTATTTACAGAACCCTATAGGGAGTCAGTGCCATCTGTACCTACATCATACACAGAGAGACAGGAAGGCAGTACTATCTGTACCAACATCATTTACAGAAAGAGACAGGAAGGCAGTACTATCTGTACCAACATCATTTACAGAAAGACAGGAAGGCAGTACTATCTGTATCCACATCATTTACAGAAAGAGACAGGAAGGCAGTACTATCTGTATCCACATCATTTACAGAAAGAGACAGGAAGGCAGTACTATCTGTATCCACATCATTTACAGAAGGAGACAGGAAGGCAGTACTATCTGTATCCACATCATTTACAGAAGGAGACAGGAAGGCAGTACTATCTGTATCCACATCATTTACAGAAAGAGACAGGAAGGCAGTACTATCTGTATCCACATCATTTACAGAAAGAGACAGGAAGGCAGTACTATCTGTATCCACATCATTTACAGTAGGAGACAGGAAGGCAGTACTATCTGTATCCACATCATTTGCAGAAGGAGACAGGAAGGCAGTACTATCTGTATCCACATCATTTACAGAAGGAGACAGGAAGGCAGTACTATCTGTATCCACATCATTTACAGAAAGAGACAGGAAGGCAGTACTATCTGTATCCACATCATTTACAGAAGGAGACAGGAAGGCAGTACTATCTGTATCCACATCATTTACAGAAAGAGACAGGAAGGCAGCACTATCTGTATCCACATCATTTACAGAAAGAGACAGGAAGGCAGCACTATCTGTATCCACATCATTTACAGAAAGAGACAGGAAGGCAGCACTATCTGTATCCACATCATTTACAGAAAGAGACAGGAAGGCAGTACTATCTGTATCCACATCATTTACAGAAAGAGACAGGAAGGCAGTACTATCTGTATCCACATCATTTACAGAAAGAGACAGGCAGCACTATCTGAAACCACATAATTTACAGAAGGCAATAGGGAATCAATGCTATCTGTACTTACATAATTTGGAAAGAGAGGAAAGCAGTACTATCAGCACTTCTGTCATTTATGCATACATTTCATATATACATGGACACACACATATATACACTCCCAATAAGTATTAGCGCTATTTTGGGCAACAAGTATAAGTAATAGGCTGGTAGGTGAGAGACAGGGAAGCAGTACTATGTGTGCCTACGTCATTTATGCATATGTAAGTGTATTATATATACACACCTACATCTACTCCATATATTGGCTGATAGACAGATGAATATTCTACAGCCTTTTAATAAAGCATCTGATTGCAGAACAAGTGATGAGACGTCCGTGGCCACAGAAGGGATTCGGTGCAGCTGTTGATCTCCTGGCTACAAAGACTAAGTGATTTTACCTCCAGCCTTAATAAACTGTAAAATGCAAATAATAAACGTCAACTCAAAAAGTCAACTCGGGTCAGGACTAAAAAATTCCTCATAAATCAGTCACAGATCATGAGGGGAATTCACAAATCAGAGTCATGGAGGAGCCGGAGCCATTTCTCCAGGCAGCCGCTCACCCGGGGTTTACTGTACATGAATGAATTCATGCTTAGGAGGGAACTGATTAAATAGCAATCACCTAACGAACGATGGATTTGTAGAGATAGAATTGCTGCTGTAATGATCAGCTCAGCAGGCTCGGGCGATGTGCACACTGAGTTGTTGTTTTTAGGGCAGTCAGAAATGACAACTTTCTAGTGGATCCTTCTTTGTGGGGGTTTCGGAGCAGTTTTACGTTTCTTAGATGGGTTTTTAGAATAATAATCCTGAAGTGTATGGCGCAGATTTGTTTGGAGCGTTTTCTATCAGGAGACACGTCATGGACATGACCTGCGCTTTCTTTTCTCCCACCAAGACTCAACCTAAACAGAGAAAACCCCACAAAGGACTGAACGTATGAACAATAAAGATTATTTACAGTATAAATTAAAAGAAAAAAAAATGCATTTTTGCAATGATTTCTCAGGCTTTTATTTTGGCTGCCACTGAATTTGTTCGAGTTTCCCAACAATAGATGATGTCAGAGGTGCAGACGGATTGGTCATTTTAGGATTTCCATGTGAAAACCTGACTCTGATGATTTCTACAGATATAAGAAATGTCTGGGTATTACCCTGCCAGGACCTTCCTACTATATCACATCATCTCGCCTGCTCGGATGTCTCTTTTGACAAACAGGGACCTGACTGCAGGGACAATGAAGATGTAAAACACTAGGAGAGAAGGCTGCAGCAAATTTAACATGTGTTGCCCGTTCCTTAACCAAACTTGTCACCAGGTTTTACCTTCCCAGCAAAATGTAGCGCTGGACTTAAAGAAAAACAAAAAAACTCCAGCGCCTACTGCTGAACTGCTGTTTTTTTTCCATATGGCCTGGTATTAAAACAAGCACCACTAGAGGGAGCTCACTGCAAACAGCTACAAATACATTTAAAGGGATTGTCCAGGACTTTTATGTTGATCTCCTATCCTTGGAATAGGTCATTAGTATTTGATCAGTGGGGGGTGCGACACCTGGCACCCCCACTAATCAGCTGCTCCCAGAGGCGGCGGCCGCATGTGCCCAGTTGTGAGCTGCACAGCAATGCCAACTGCATAGTGGCCGTGACCAGGTTCTGCACATTCACCCTTTATTAATCTGAATAGAGGGTGGATGTATAGTACCCTGCAGAACAGATGTAGCTGCACAATTCAACACATCTGGCCGCCACTGGCACCAGGAACAGCTCATCAGCGGTACCCCACTGATCAGATAGTGATGACATCAGTAGAAAAGTCCCGGACAACCCGTTTAATGCTACTAACCTAAATCCATATGCAAGTAGCTCCCCGTAGTGGTGACTGCAGTTTGAAAAAAATATATATATTATTTATTGATTCTAAAAAACAAAGACCCCAATACAGAAATATTAGGGTAGACGTCATCTGTAATACCTTAAAACTGCAGGATGCAACATGTACAACTGACGATGCAGGTGTATGGGCTCAGGTGCTGAGACCACTATTTTCAGGAGTATGAGCTCCATTCTGGGTGCCAGACATTGCCATTGGAGCTTGCAGCACCACCACTGCCGTCTTCTTATTCTTGTAAAGCCTAAAATCCTAGAAAAAAAAACCAAATGAGCATACACCCTGTAGTAAGTAAATAAGGGAACAGTAATAGTACATATAAATAAGAAAGAGCATTTAGTTAACACTATTTTGATTAAAAAAGTGTAAAAACGAAAATTAAATCTATAGAATGGGAGGAATAGAACTAAGCAACAGCACGTGTGAAAAAAGAGTTTGGTATACTAATAGATCACAGACTGCACATGAGTCAACAGTGTGATGCAGCAGCAAAAAAGGCAAACACAGTTCTAGGATGTAGTAAGAGAAGCATAGAGTCAAGATCGCGTGAAGTAATTATCCCCCTCTACTCCTCCTTGGTCAGGTCTCCTCTGGAATACGGTTCTGTTCTGGGCACCACATCTGTAAAAAATATATTGAAAAACTGTATCAAGTTCAGAGAAGAGCTACCAGCATGATGAGCGGACTGCAAACTATGTCCTCCGAGGAACGGTTAAAGGATCTGGGAAGGTTTAGCTTGCAAAAAAAGGCTAAGAAAAGACTTAATAGCTGTCTACAAATATCTGAGGGGCTGTTACAGTGTAGAGGGATCATCAATATTCACATTTGCACATGGAAACACGAGAAGCAATGGAATGAAACTGAAAGGGAGAAGATACAGATTAGATATTAGAAAAACCTTTTTGACAGTGAGGGTGATCAATGAGTGGAACAGGCGGCCACGAGAGGTGGTGAGTTCTCCTTCAATGGAAGTCTTCAACCAGAGGCTGGATAGACATCTGTGTGAGATGGTTTAGTGAATCCTGCATTGAGCAGGGGATTGGACATGATGACCCTGGAGGTCATATACAACTGTAACATTCTAGGATTCTAAGAACGTGTCCCATAGGAACATTCCTATCCTGTCCCTAGTATTAAAACCTTACCTTGTGTCGGCCGAGCTCAGTGTAAATAAGGGCAGAGCAGGACAAGGGACCGGACAGTTCAGACACCATCTATGGGAAGCTAGATAGATGGAGAAAAAAATAATGAAAAACAAAAGTTCTAAAAAATATTCAAAACAAAAAACCAACAAAGTTTGAATCACCCCTCCGATCTATTAAAATATACATTTATGTAACCCGTACAGTAAAGATCACAAACAGGAAAAGTATCAAAATGCCAAAATTGACGGTTTTGAGCCGCTGTATGTGCTCCATGATGGTATAAAGGGGTTAATAGTGGAGGGGACTTAGGGCCCATTCTGAGTTTTTCTATGGGGGTCCTATGATTTCGGCACACGCCCAAGAAATGGCATTGATGAGATCATTGTATATTGAGAATAATGGCGAAGTGGTTTCTAATTTAATGCAAGCGCGATGCGAATCCCACCGCGAAATGAGCCGTGGTTTTCCGTTGGCGCACGAGGGGTTAACGGCGTTATATTATAATCTTTCTCTTTCCACAGGAAGCAGACTACAGAAAACACAGACTGAGGAAGAATAGGGAAAATAAAGTAACGATAAGCATGAGCCCACTGCACAGGAATGTGTGATCCGCTGCCAAGAATTTAAATAACATGTTTTTATGTGGCGGGATTTCATGGAACAAAGGATTGGGGTCATCTCCGGTCGCACAGCGCGGTAAAAAGCAGCAGACTGGAGTAACGGCGCGGGGCGGGGGCATCGCTGCTCAACTGAAACTAAACAAAAATATTTGGATCCGTTTATTCCAATCCTGATACAAAAAGACAAAGGGAAGCGCAGAATTTAAAGGACACGAAACCCATTTATATAATAGGTTGGCGGGGGCAGGGCGGAGGTTGTAAGTAATGCACGGTGGCATCAATGGCAGACAGGTGTATGGTGGCATCTCTGGTATGTTGGCACATATGCCAGTCACGCTATGGAGAACGTGTTGCAGGCAATGATGTGGTATTTGTGCCAATTACTATATGTAGCACCTTGTGGGCACAATGTAAGGGACGTCTGTGATAGTCCCTTTATGGGGCAATTGTTGTAGCTTATGTACGGTGACATGTATGGCACATAGTTTATGGGCACATATGAAAGATGTATAGTGGCATATCTGACAGGCAATATTTGGTGGGATCTGGGGCAGGTAATGCACAGTAGCATCTCTAGCAGATAGTACATGATGTCATCTATGATGAGCAATGTATGGTGGCATCAAGGATGGGCAACGAAAGGTGGCATCTCTAGCATATAGTACATGATGTCATCTATGATGAGCAATGTATGGTGGCATCAAGGATGGGCAATGTAAGGTGGCATCTCTAGCAGGCAGTGCATAGTAGGATCTGATGGGGAATGTATGGTGGCATCAAGGATGGGCAATATATGGTGGCATCTCTAGGAGACAGTACATTATGGCATCTATGACGAGTCATGTGGCATCTCTAGCAGACAGTGCATAGTGGCATCTGATGGGGAATGTATGGTGGCATCTCTAGCAGACAGCGCATAGTGGCATCTCTGACGGGTGACATGGTGGCATCTCTAGCAGACAGTGCATAGTGGCATCTATGACGGGTGACATATGGTGGCATCTCTAGCAGACAGTGCATAGTGGCATCTATGACGGGTGACATATGGTGGCATCTCTAGCAGACAGCGCATAGTGGCATCTATGACGGGCGATGTATGGTGGCATGTTTAGCAGACAGTGCATAGTGGCATCTGTGGCAGACTTTATAGAGCACTTGGAGGAAATGCACGGTGGCATCTATTGTAGGCAATGTATAAAGGCTTTTGTGAAGGTCACAATATGGGGCACATATAGCAGGCAATATAGAATACAGTACTGTATCTCAGGGCCAGCAGTGCATGATGGAATCTATGGCATTCAATGTATTAGGCCATATGTGCAAGTCACTATAAGGGGAACTTGTGACAATCCATGGAGTCATTGGTGGCAATGGGGCACTTTTTATACACATGAATGGTAGCAACTCTGCCTACTCTACATCATACCAGCTGTCGCCAATGCATCTATTCCAATGGCAGTCACTATATAGCGCACTTATGGTAGGCAATGTACGGTAGCATCTGTGCTAGTCACTTATATTGTCTGCCACATGTGCCCAATAATGATGGCATCTACACTCGGCAATGTACAGGGGCATCTTTAGCAATCAAATCATGGAGAAATTGTAGTATGCAACATATGATGGCATCTGAGGTGCACAATATATGAGAACATCTATAATAGTCTCTATAGGGCTCCCCTGTGTCAGCCAACATAGGGCGGCATCTATGACACCCCCTCTATAGAAGGGTAGCGCTGCTGGCAGACGATTCCCGGAACCTCTCCTATATGCGATTTCTAGGAGTTTGTCGAGAGGTTGCATAACATTTGTCTCCATACGGTAACGTTTTACATTTATGGCATCGTATGGTCTCACCAGTTCTCGGTTCTGACATTGTTATCCTCCACGTTGTGGGTTTGGCCGGGTCAGGCTTCTTTATAAATGGCTGGTGTGTAAAGGGTTAAATATACACTGGTAAAGTTATTTTTAGGAGAAAACAAAAAAAAGACATGAAAAGAAATCTAAAAATAAATGTCGAGTTCAAAGATTCATCGAGGCAAACAATTATCTTGTTTCCTTTGTTACAGGAATAGCTGCTTCGTCTTCCTTGGCAGAAGATCCAGGTCAGAGAGGAGCAGGGGAGCGGCCGCCGCTGCTCCGCACCCAGATATTGGGCCACAACGTAGGGGCCGCTCCTGGAAGATGGCGTCATTAAAGCTTTTCTGCACCGTTACAGCCGCTAAATTAACTCTTCAGTTGCTGCTTCTTAAAGTTGTATGTTCCACTTTAACTTGTGTATTAGGGAATTGCTATATATGCGATTGACTTTACAAGCGAAAGCGATCCGGATGAAGAAGGTTGCGAAAACTGAAGTTAGAGTAGTACTGATTTTCAGAGCAGTCGTCCATATTTAGATTTATGGAAGTCAGAAACTTGCAGCCCCACAACCCTGTGATGCTTCCACAATCCATCCAAACACGTGTGCAAGTGCCGGAATGTGTAACCGGAAAGATATATGGGTGTGAGGCGTATACGTAGATTATTATTATTATTTATCACTATAGCGCCATTTATTCCATGGCGCCTTACATACCTACTATGCATATGTAAATTATCTAATAATCAGCTTGGCGTTCACTATAGAGGGCTGAAATCTGCAGTGGTTAGCACAGCAGCCTTGCAGCGCTGGAGTCCTGGGTTCTAATCCCGCTCAGGACAACATCTGCAAAGAGTTTGTATGTTCTCTCCGTGTTTGCGTGGGTTTCCTCCGGGCACTCCGGTTTCCTCCCACATTCCAAAGACATACTGATAGGGAATTTAGATAGTGAGCCCCATCGGGGACAGAGATGATAATGTGTGCAAAATTGTAAAGTGCTGTGGAATATGTTAGCGCTATATAAAAATAAACATTATTATTACCGGTACTATTATACAGTACACACATATATACATATACCGTATATGCATATATGTATATATATATATATCTCTACTATATAATTGTCTAAGGGTCACTTCCGTCTTTCAGTCTGTCTTTCTGTCACGAATATTCATTGGCCGCGGCCTTTGTCTGTCATGGAATCCAAGTCACTGATTGGTCTCGCCAGCTGCCTGTCATGGCTGCTGCGACCAATCAGCGACGGCCACAGTCTGATTAGTCCCTCCCTACTCCCCTGCAGTCAGTGCCCAGCGCCCGCTCCATAATCCCCTCCAGTCACCACTCACACAGGGTTAATGCCGGCGGTAACCGACCGTGTTATACCGCGGGTAACTCACTCTGTTACTGCTGCTATTAACCCTGTGTGACCAAGTTTTTACTATTGATGCTGCCTATGCATCTGTGCTGTGTGCTGTATACTCCATCGCTGTGCAATATACTACGTACGTGGCTGGGCAATATACTACATGACTGGGCAATATACTATGTGGCTGGGCAATATACTAAGTGGGCTGTGTTATATAATACGTGGACATACATATTGTAGAATACCCGATGCGTTAGAATCGGGCCACCATCTAGTATATATATATACATACACATATATATATACACATACATACATATACATATATATATATATATATATATATATACATACTTACACACATACATAGATAAAGGCCAACAAACTGAGGCATAAAAAGCCTTAGCAAAGATTTCTGCAACTGACAGAAAAAAAAAATGGCATTTTCACCTCTAACAACCAATCACAGGTCAGCTTTCTTTTCATTTATCGCTGTGGTAAAATGAAAGCTGTGCTGTGATTGGTTGCTACATGCAACAGTGACACTGACTGCATTGTGTATTATATTTGCCTAAAACATCCAGTCGAACAAACAATACTATGAAAACCCTGGCATTTTTTTTATGAAAACACCAGGGCAGGATTATTACAACAGTTTAAAAGAAAAGTCTGCTGTCATTGGCCATAGCAACCAATCACGGCGTAGGTTTCATATTTCCAGAGCAGAATTTGAAACAAAAGCTGCACTCTGACTGGTTACTATGGACAAAGACAAATTTCTCTTAATAAGGCCCAAAGTGTGCGAGACCCGTGCCCACGGCGGACGTAACCGTTTGAGCGCCACAGACTTTGATTTTTGTTATGTCTGTGGTCAGACTTCACTCCACACAATCCGCCATTGTTACTCGCGATGTTTTCCTAGTCATCCCTGACAATACGTCGCCCCTCACACAATGCAGGACGAGATGTTTTGGCAGCTGGATCTCTGCTCTCCATCCACTACAACAAAGGAAAAAGGAGAGTTGTTTTTGGGAAGTGACTGCCGTAGAAGCCAGCTCACGGGGCGCCACAGCTTCAGGATGTTAATCCCCCCGGGAGACTGAAAAATGCCAATAAAAAAAAGAGAGAGAGAGAAAGGAAAAAACATATCAGCCAAAAAACGAGGAGCGCCCGCCCTGACACCTCGCAGAGCCGCCGCCACCATTGTGCCACACGTCTATGTACACATTGGCCAGAACCCTAATTCTATCCTATTGATCCAGAAATGTCCGTCCTTCCATTGTTCTGTTCATACGACGACACTGGAAAATGCTGCGCTTGTCAGACACAGATGGCTCCGGCCTTTTAATCTGTGATATTAAAGACTGCCATAAATATGGAATTTATGTATATAAAGGCCGCTGTTCTCCTGAATCCAGCAATGTTTTTCTTTTCCTCCTGCGCCTCTCCGCTCCTTAGATACGGCCCCATGTTCCCCGTATATAAATCTAGTCTTTTAGCCAAGTGGGTGTAGTCACTAGGACGATGCCCGCAGAGAATGGTTAATGATCACGCCCACTTGGCTGTCTAGACTGATATGTAGGGAAAAGGGGGCCATCTCAGGAACGGCAAGGCGCAGGGAGAAACGAAAAACGCCACCGGATTCAGGTGAAAAATGTACATATTTATGGAAAGTGACAGGACAGCTTTAGATATAATGTTATAATCAGTCATTGCCCAGATGATTAGTAAGGGGTCAGCATCAGCACCAAGCAAATCTGCGCAAATGCCAGCGCCCACGGGACTGGGGGGGCACATCTGCCTCCTTACCCAACCAAGGATGGAGTAGTCATGACAAACAATCTGATGATATTCTGAGTCCTGGGCTTGTAGTGTACGGCTGGCTTTAATATGTAGAAAGTGGGTTTGGGCCATATAACAGATGACACCCCACCCCCCAAAAAAAAATAAAAAAATAAAATAAAATATAAAAATAAAATAAAATGCACCAAATAGGGCCTGTAGTATACAATAAAGTGGAGTAATATGATTCTCAGGGCTTTAATGTAGATTTAGTGGATAGGGGCCTGGACACATTACAAAAAGTACCAGTTTTACTACCACTACCCCCAAAAGAAGCACAATTTTAATGATCCCATTTAGGGTTATATTCTACATGTTTTTTTAAGTGTTATTATTTTTCCTTGAAAGAAAGTCCAAAAAAAAAGCAAAACAAAAATAAAGCTACAGTCCTACACCAGGTTGCACCTGCCAGTAGTGACCACTAGGTTGTGCTACGATATCCAAAACAAAGCCATGCTGTAAATTCTGACGTCTGCAGCGGCTGACACTACTGTAAACTGGAATTTGGCTCCAGAACTGAAACATGAAGCTGGTTTCATCTTCGCCAAGCTGCAAAACGTGAAGATGTGATCAGTGCAGCAAAAACTCAAAATAGGTCACATACCCTCGGCGAGTACATATGTTACAGCAACCGCCGGATTGATGGCTAAAGGGTTAAATCTCGTAAATACCAATGAATGACTGTGCGATATACAAAATAAATCTGAAACTCTCTGATACACTGTGCGTTAAATCCGTTTTCATGATCGGTCTGCAATAGGAAATAAATGTTATCATCAACGGCTCCAAAAAATCTCACAGCTGAGGGTTTGCTACACTTGCCTGCACTGATACATTGAAACAAAAGTATCGGGAAAGGAGAAAGAACTAAAAACGGCGGAGATTTTTAAAAGGATTGAAATTGCAATGTTGCCGGGTTTTACCGGCAATTTACAATTTTAACCATTATTGATGTTAAGACAACCCCTTTAAATGTCAGTCTTTAGAAAGAATCTTCCCGTTCACCGACAGCAAGCAGAAAATGATGGGAAAGTTACACATCTTTTCAGCATATAATGGCGACCTTACTTTATCTGCAGGGCGTCACGTTGTCTTGCAAGTTACACAGTGCAAATTCTTAAAGGTTGGAGTTGCCCCTTTAAGAAACAATTTTGGAAAAAGTGATTGTCCTTTCTATTAATAATTCGGATTTTACACAATGTACCGCAATCATTTTGTTTCTTTTCATTACGTTCTGAATAACAATCTCGGCCATTTTTAGAACCGTCCTTCATCGTTAGGAAATATTGTAGCCACAAATGAATGGACCCTTTGTAGTGGTCCTCAGATGGCGGGGGATGGCGGGTATACCGGCAGAGCCTTGCAGTAACACCAGCGGGTGCAGATAGCTGCCGCGCCCAAAACCTGGAGGACTGGAACTTCCTACCTGCATTATATAGACACATTGAGAGCGGTGTAATGCTTCACTTCGCCTGCGGAGGTGCTGCAGAGGAATAAGGATAAATGGTGAATAAAACTAAGTAAATTCTACATGTTCTGTAGACAAATCACAGATGTAATCTACAGCTAAATAATGCTGCATCAACAAAGAAAACAGCTGCTGAATGCACAGCAAAAAGGCGGTGTGTGAACATGGCATAACTGGGCATTTGGAAAGTATGATCAAATCTAAAGATAATGAAATGCCCCCACTATGGAGGCCTGAAATCCCATCCCGTGGTCCTCAGGAAATTTCCACTTACATCTTTTTTTTTGTCCTTCTGAATAAGCAGCAAAATGTCCTAAAGGCCTCGAGATTTTAGAATTACCTTCTTTAGCGGTAAGCTAAGAAAATCTAAATGTCTTTACCCACTTTGAAGATCGGTCCCTCTTGGGATGACGCCTTTTTGTTCCTTAGGTTTCTATGACCCTTACAGATCAGCTGTGATCGGCACAGGAACATAGTAGAAAGGGTTCAAATTCCCTGCAGCGCCACCACAGGGTGAATGGGGTATTACACAGTTTTCATTAAAATTAATGGGCTGGGACCTGCTGGGTCCGTGCAAAGAAAAAGATGCTGCTAGTGGTTCTTCTCTAGTCTTTTGACCTACTTTTGACTTTAATTTTAAAGGGGAACTCCATCCAAAACAACCCTGCTTTGGGTCCGATCCAGTGTCATTATAGATACTAGTCTCAGAGGACTCATAAAAGTAGGTGAAAGGTATATATTCGTGTCTGTGAACTGATCTGCTGCATTCCTAAGAATTATTGATGTTGTGACCATGAGCTGCTCTGATACCTTATCTATAGGCTTCAGCTCTCCGCAATGGGGAAGCAGAGATGGACAAATCAGCTCCTGCGCGTGTGATCGGCTATGCAAATCATGGCCAGGAAGTAATGCGGATGTTATGCTTTATATTACAAAAAGGAATACAAAACTTGCATGCTGCAGAAGCGTGTAAGAATAAAAGACCATAAAAAGAAAAAAAATGGGGCGTGCCGAAAGCGGTCAATGCCCTTCTCTTATCCTACAATCATATAAAACAAGTATTCCCAGCTGCAAAACTATAGAGGAAATTACATTGTTTCATCGGAAAAAAAAAAAACACCTCTTAAAGTTTTAGATATGGAAACCATCAGCAAGCAGGCTCTGGCTGATGTTGTCAGGAGTTCATTTTTTAATTCTTCAAATTAACGTTTTTGTAAATAAATTAGCAAACGGATTAACTACCTGGGCCTGAAGCTACAACTCTCGGTATTACTTGTGCGTAAGGAAATGTTGGGAGTTATAATTTCACTTTTCCGAACTGCTTGGAATAACTCGGATTACTGAAGTAGAACATCGGATCTCATAAAAATACAAAAAGAAAATCTAAATATGATCTGCAAAGCTAATATCTGCTTTATATGACATGGAAACCATCAATAAGAAGGCTAGACTTTAGCCACCTTATTTTGAATTTTTTTTTCATTCTAGCGTTTTCTTAAAGAAGTATCCAATCTCATAAACACAAGACTATCTAAACCGAATATCTGCAAATCTATTATCTTGACTGCATTAAATGGAAACCATGAACAAGTAGGCTAGATGCTCTTGAACTACTTTGCTAGAGAGATATTTTTATTCTAGTAAATGTTTTTGTTTTTTTTTAGAACTAGGATATGATAAGATATAAACGTAATGTCTGCATTGTATTACATGGAACCCGTCAACAAGCAGGTTGGATGCTCTTGAGCTATCTCAATATGAATTTATTTTTATGGTAGGTAGTGTTTAATGAAATAATTAGGCCATCTGAGCTCATAAACACAAGACCATCTAAACCGAAGATCTGCAAAAATACGGTAATCTCTGCACTGCATTATATGGAAACCATAAACAAGCAGATTAGATGCTCTAAATCTACCTCGATAGGAAATTATTTTCACTCTAGTGGGACATCTGATTTCATAGACACAAAAAAATCCAAGCAATTTGATACTTGCAAACCTCATAACTGCATTGTACTGGGTGGAAACAATCAGCATTCAAAGTGTATATCAAATTGACATTTTTCCTATCCTTATACTGTCAGGAGTAATAAATAAACCAAAATATTAACTTAAAAAATGAAGGTTTACCAAACAAAGAGGAACTCTCCCTGGAGGACTTGGCACAGCTGTGTACAACAGACAGACCACTGGAATTTAATATTGCATTTGTAATACTTCATCTCACCTGTGGGGGCGCTGCAGAGAGACTGAGCACTTGTTACCAGGTTCCTCCATAGCGGATCGCTGAGATCACTGCAGCAGAACCCCCTGTGATGAGCCTGTCTTACAGGAGCCCTTTAAAAATAAGAAAAATTATTTTCTAAAGGGGCCACCCCTTTAAGTGAAGGCAGGCATTCAGGCTATGGAAAGTACTGGGCAGTGCCACATGTCTATGTATATACCCAGGTTGTCGCCACAGAACAGAATGTCACTGGATGATCATCGCTTCTGTCCTCGTTCCAAACAGTCACCCCCGGGAGCGGCCCTGACACTTCAGATATGGCCCCCGCCAGTAAAATATCACTCAGTACGTCCCTCGCGTCCCGCAGAGTGTTCTTCTCAGGACATGAAGCAACCGATCAAAGAGCACAGTGTGGCGGCATGGCCGACTCCTCTCTCCTGAGGGGACCACGTCCTGCAGGAGAATGGCCAGTATTTATTCCTATAGACCACACAGAGACAGAGAGGGGCACACAGGCCTGAGCCAGAGAGATGCACACAGGCCTGAGCCAGAGAGGGGCACACAGGCCTGAGCCAGCGAACACCCAAAACCTCTGAACCCAGCCAGATACCGAGGATGGCACTTCACAACATAAATGTATATATCCCAGGAGTAAGAGGAATAAATATTTCCTACTGACTGTATACTGCAACATAACACGCAGGGCAGGGGTGGAAGAATATAACATAGCCCACATGGGTCGTAGAGTGTAACATAGCCCACACGGGTCGTAGAGTGTAACATAGCCCATAGGGGCTGTAAAGTGCAACATAAAATATAACAGCCCATAAGGGCTAATGACTAACACAGCCCACAGGGGCCGTACAATGTAACATAGCCCACAGGGGCCGTACAATATAACATTGCTCATAGGGGCCAGAGAATATAACATTGCCCATGGAGGCCGGAGAATATAACATAGCCCAGAGGGACCGTAGAATAGAACATTGCCAATATAGGCCGGAGAATATAACAATGCCCATAGGGGCCGTAGAATGCAACATTGCCCATATGGGCCGTAGTATATAACATTGCCCATATGGGCCGTGGTATATAACATTGCCCATATGGGCCGTAGTATATAACATTGCCCATAGGGGCCTTAGAATATAACATTGCCCATAGGGACCGTAGTATATAACATTGCCCAAAGGGACCGTAGTATATAACATTGCCCATAGGGACCATAGTATATATCATTGCCCATAGGGACAGTAGTATATAACATTGCCCATATGGGCCGTAGTATATAACATTGCCCATAGGGCCCGTAGAATGCAACATTGCCCATAGGGCCCGTAGAATGCAACATTGCCCATATGGGCCTTAGTATATAATATTGCCAATGGGACAGTAGAATAGAACATTGCCCATATGGGCCGTAGTATAGGGACAGTAGAATAGAACATTGCCCATATGGGCCGTAGTATATAACATTGCCCATATGTGCCGTAGTATAGGGACAGTAGAATAGAACATTGCCCATATGGGCCGTAGTATATAACATTGCCCATAGGGACCGTAGAATGCAACATTGCCCATATGGGCCATAGGATATAACATTGCCCATAGGGGCCGTAGAATAGAACATTGCCCATATGGGCCGTAGTATATAACATTGGACATAGGGACCGTAGACTACATGATAGTCCATAAGGACCCTCTTGCACTAATTCTTTGGTGCCCTAAAAAATCAGATACCCGGTGTGCGAGCTACACGTAGAGAAGCCATTGTGGCGGGGGCCTTTAGATGGTGGAAGCCCAGGGCCAATTTGCCCCTCTCACAATCTTGGCTCGGTTACAGATTAGTTTTGATACTATTGTTATTTTTGATGAACGATCAATATTTGGTATTTTCGCAGCCTACGATGACGCCACAATCAGGGCCGTTTGCACAGCCTTTCATCACCCTCGGACCCTTGGCACGCAGACACCTGGCTGTGCCTCCCTGCGCAGCTGCTGCTGATAAACACCTGTTTTGGCTGCTGATATCAAAAGGCAACAGGGTTCGACTACAAATAGACAACAGTCCTGATGAGACTGCACAGATTCGGATCCAGGTGCCCCATCGTCACCTCCCACCCTCCATCCACCAGGCTCCAAAACAAACGTGAGGTCACAACTGGTAAACAGTGAGAGGCCGAGGTGGCGGCCCATCTTCTCACAGGGTGACACCGACACGGCTGCATGGGGGAAGCTTACACCTGTTTATCAGGGTGAGAGGGAGAGAAAGGCCTTGTGATGGGGAGGAACGCTCAATCAGGAGGAGCCGGGGATGTGACCACAGCTGCTTCTTTCTGGCACCGAGATCAATCAGCAGATCTCCAAGGAAAGGTTCCCAAAGGGCAACAATGTGACCGAGCCGGGGAGGAAAGGACGGGGCACAAAAATTTAGGTGTAACATCATCATATTCGAAGGGTCATCTCTAAAAATTGAGTTTTTTCCCTTTGTTCTCCAAGTTGATAATAATAAGTTGACAAGGGGATTGTGCAATGGTCACACAGGGGATGGTGGAGTGGTCACACAGGGGATGAAGCAATGATCACACAGGGGATGGTGCAGTGGTCACACAGGGGATGGTGCAGAGGTCGCACAGAGGATGGTGCCGTGGTCACACAGGGGATGATGCAGTGGTCACAGGGGATGGTGCAGTGGTCACACAGGGGATGGTGCAGTGGTCACATGGGATGGTGCAGTGGTCACACGGGATGGTGCAGTGGTGTCACACGGGATGGTGCAGTGGTAACACAGTGGATGATGCAGTGGTCACACGGGATGGTGCAGTGGTCACACAGGGGATGGTGCAGTGGTCACATGGGATGGTGCAGTGGTCACACGGGATGGTGCAGTGGTAACACAGTGGATGATGCAGTGGTCACACAGGGGATGGTGCAGTGGTCACACAGGGGATGGTGCAGTGGTCACACAGGGGATGGTGCATTGGTCAGACAGGGGATGGCGCAGTGGTCACATAGGGGATGGTGCAGTGGTCACACGGAATGATGCAGTGGTCACACTGGGGATGGTGCAGTGGTCACAGGGGATGGTGTAGTGGTCACACAGTGGATGGTGCAGTGGTCGCACAGGGGATGGTGCAGAGGTCGCACAGGGGATGGTGCCGTGGTCGCACACGGGATGGTTTAGTGGTCACATGGGATGATGCAGTGGTCACACAGGGGATGGTGCAGTGGTCACACAGGGGATGGTGCAGAGGTCGCACAGGGGATGGTGCCGAGGTCGCACACGGGATGGTGCCGTGGTCGCACAGGGGATGGTGCCGTGGTCGCACAGGGGATGGTGCAGAGGTCGCACAGTGGATGGTGCAGAGGTCGCACAGGGGATGGTGCAGAGGTCGCGCACGGGATGGTTTAGTGGTCACACGGGATGATGCAGTGGTCACACAGGGGATGGTGCAGTGGTCACACGGAATGATGCAGTGGTCACACAGGATGATGCAGTGGTCACACAGGGGATGGTGCAGTGGTCACAGGGGATGGTGCAGTGGTCACACGGGATGGTGCAGTGGTCACACAGGGGATGGTGCAGTGGTCACACAGGGGATGGTGCAGAGGTCACACAGGGGATGGTGCAGAGGTCACACAGGGGATGGTGCAGAGGTCACACAGGGGATGGTGCAGAGGTCGCACAGGGGATGGTGCCGAGGTCGCACAGGGGATGGTGCCGAGGTCGCACAGGGGATGGTGCCGAGGTCGCACAGGGGATGGTGCCGAGGTCGCACAGGGGATGGTGCCGAGGTCGCACAGGGGATGGTGCCATGGTCGCACACGGGATGGTGCCGTGGTCGCACACGGGATGGTGCCGTGGTCACACACGGGATGGTGCAGTGGTCACACACGGGATGGTGCAGTGGTCACACAGGGGATGGTGCCATGGTCACACAGGGGATGGTGCAGTGGTCACATGGGATGGTGCAGAGGTCGCACAGGGGATGGTGCAGAGGTCGCACAGGGGATGGTGCAGAGGTCGCACAGGGGATGGTGCCGTGGTCACACACGGGATGGTGCAGTGGTCACACAGGGGATGGTGCCGTGGTCACACACGGGATGGTGCAGTGGTCACACAGGGGATGGTGCCGTGGTCACACACGGGATGGTGCAGTGGTCACACAGGGGATGGTGCCGTGGTCACACACGGGATGGTGCCGTGGTCACACACGGGATGGTGCCGTGGTCACACAGGGGATGGTGCAGTGGTCACACGGGATGGTGCAGTGGTCGCACAGGGGATGGTGCAGAGGCCGCACAGGGGATGGTGCAGTGGTCACACAGGGGATGGTGCAGTGGTCACACAGGGGATGGTGCAGTGGTCACACAGGGGATGGTGCAGTGGTCACACAGGGGATGGTGCAGTGGTCACACAGGGGATGGTGCAGTGGTCACACAGGGGATGGTGCCGTGGTCACACACGGGATGGTGCAGTGGTCACACAGGGGATGGTGCCATGGTCACACAGGGGATGGTGCAGTGGTCACACGGGATGGTGCAGAGGTCGCACAGGGGATGGTGCAGAGGTCGCACAGGGGATGGTGCCGTGGTCACACACGGGATGGTGCAGTGGTCACACACGGGATGGTGCAGTGGTCACACAGGGGATGGTGCCGTGGTCACACACGGGATGGTGCAGTGGTCACACAGGGGATGGTGCCATGGTCACACAGGGGATGGTGCAGTGGTCGCACAGGGGATGGTGCAGTGGTCACACAGGGGATGGTGCAGTGGTCACACAGGGGATGGTGCAGTGGTCACACAGGGGATGGTGCAGTGGTCACACAGGGGATGGTGCCGTGGTCACACAGGGGATGGTGCCGTGGTCACACATGCTGCATGCGCACTATTGCTCCATTCACACAGTGGACTGTACGACCCCATGCACAGTGGGGGTCCCGGAGGATAGACCTCAAAATCTTATACGACCATCCAGTAGAACATTCATTTGTGTAGTTTGGGGCACAAACCCTTTATTTGTTCCAAAACTCAGAAAAATCTTTATTGCATCCTGTGGACAGGAGTGGCGCCGTTTTTTAAATAAAGCTATTTTTTTTGTTGCTAATTTTGCACATCCCCTTTAAAAGGCTAGTTCTGTTTGCATTGGCATCCTTGTTACAAAACGATAAAGAATATTCCCAGGACTGGAATGATTTTTTTTCGGCCCTGCCCAAGCTCAGAATCCTACACCATGTGGTCACTTTTCATGGAAAGACCATTGGTTAGCAGTATGTTTGGGGTTTATGGGAGGAAACCCCGGCACTGGGACAACATTCGACCTTGCAGATGTTACTGGTTGGGAACTGAACACGTAGCCCCTATGATCACCGCTGGGAACATGTTTTCTCCTTGTATCTCCCAGTTTTCTGGACACTCCCATCATCTTGGAATGTTAATCATTATGGCTGGTCAGTACAATACAGAACTAATATTTGGATTTTCACCGTTCCCACATGGGGCTGTATAGGACGTCATACACACCCGCCACCTGCTTTACATTATCACAGTCGCCTCTTTCACAACATCATTTTATTATCTTATTATTATTTATTTTCTACATCATCAAAAGCCGAAGAAGAAATATGAAGAAATAGGATGCGGCAAATGTGGGGCTCCAGAGATGTGACTACTGTAAAGGGTGTCCCTAAGGGCGCATCAATGTGGAGGGAGGACTTCGTGTTAACTCCGGCCATAACTTGGGAAACCAAAAAACAACACTAAATGAACATATAAATGGTGATCAGTGGTGAAGATCATGGGCCCCAATGCAACATCTCCAACTGGGCACCCAACCATCATGTTTTTAGGAATTTTGGTCTTCTAACATGGCCCAAAAACTATAGAATCGGGTGCGACTGTGACCTCTGAATCTACTATACTCTCTGGGTGGTGATCTGATGTCATCATGATGTTACATGACCCTCATTATTCAAGTAGGACCCAGAGGACGCTCCTTCTTGACATCACACCCATTTCTCAGAAACAAAAAGGAGAAACACATGGCCCCTCCACCATCTCTTCTAGGAGCCTGGTCACACACAGGGTCTTCTCCACATTGGAAGCCTAGTGGCGATGTTACTGCCGTATTATATTATCATAATGTTCTGATGGGTAAGACTAGAAGAGGGCAGGGTTAGTCGGCATTATATCGGTTGGGTGTAGGCCATAGTTTATTTAAGAAGACCAGTCAGAAATAATGGTCCATAACTCACGTTGCTCCTTGCTCTCCAGTCTTTGGAGGTCTCCTTGTAAATGCCACCACGTAGTGGTCAATTCTTCTGCAGCACCTCCACAGCTTCCACTGAGTATTACATGGATCCTATCGAGAGCAATGGGCAGCAAATATATATTGTACAGATGTGCAGAGTTCTCCAGGGACGGAGATGCCCAGAAATTGACATCACAAATGGCAAATGCTCTACATTTAACAGGAAAAAAAAGAAAGAGAACTTTGAGGAATCCAAGGAAACAGTAAATATACGATCCGTCCACCGTGGACAAAACACAGGTCCTGGTGATGTCTACAGTCCGCGTCTTGTCAGATTGTAGCTATTTACATAGGAAAAACGCAAGAGACTAAACATTTAGGAAAGTCACCAGACTGAAGTCATTGTTTGGGTCCGGCCATAACCTCTCAAATGAAACTACACAAGCCGTAGACCGGCCGGGAGGTTCGGAGGTTTCCTGTCCTACAAGACCTCAACCAAAATGTTACTAGACTTATTATGAGAATAATTGCTCATCAAATAAAATCTCATTACTTCTAGTCCAAAATCTCAGATTACAGAATCAACCTTGATTGTCCTAGGTTACAGATGAAATACACGGGGACATTAAGTAATTCGCAGAACAAAAATCTTCGGTCCCCTTATAAATGTCATTTTTTACCTGGTGTAAAGGCCACTGTTCTCCTGAATCCGGCGATGATTCTTTTTTGTTCCTGCTCCTCTCCATCCCTGACATATGGCCCTCTCTTGCATCCAAATCTAGTTTTGTTGCCAAGTGGGTGCGACTAACAAGAAGCGCACAATAACTGAGGACCACGCCCACTTGCCTAAAAAGACTAGAATTATATATAGGGAAGAAGAGGCCATACCTCAGGAACGGAGAGGTGCAGGAACAAAAGAAAAACATCTCCGGATTCAGGAGAACAGCGGCATTTCCACCAGGCAAGTAAAAAAGGCAGTGAGGCTTGGCAGTACTAGCTCATCACTTTTTATCTTTTATACCCACCATAGAGATATTTACTCTCTGCAGGGCAAATTTGGTCATATGACCAGGACGTATCATGGAATGAATGACCAAACTATACGGGGGGATGTATGGGGGTGACCCATACTTGCCAACTTTTGGGAGTCCAGGAAGTCTCCCCTTTTTTCAGGGAGTTGGCAAGTCTCTTACATGAATCCAAACCCCCCGGAAATCAATGCTTCCAAAATGTCATTAGATGGAGCAGTAACATCAATACTGTGGAGATGTGGAATGAACATGGAGGCGTGCGACCTGAAAACAGGAGCAATTCTGGAGGACATCTCTGGTGGCGCGCTAATCGTTCCACATGGGCATTTCAGAAAGTATAAAGCATGACAATGAGAATAGTATGAAGGAATCAGTGACCATGGTGGCACCAAAATTTTAGCCCATTGGAGGGTATTCACCCGAATATAGTAGGAAAGGCTTTGAGGGTTTAGACTTAGGAGGCCCTATAGAGTCAGAAGATCAACCACTGAGGACCTGTTTATGGTTTTGACCCTCATAACTGTAGGACATGCTGACACTTGTAGTTTCCGAAACAGATGGGAAGATGCAAATACAACAAAATAAGGTCAACCTGGTGACTAACAGCTGTCGAAGGCCCTCAGGCTTCTGTTTAGCAACACACCAGATTCCCGCTGACAAATGTAGCGGACATGACGGGCATGTAAATTATTCGGGACCGCTCCACCGTGTGAGTGCACTCCGCGGATTCATCAACTCACCTGTCAGGGGCAATTTATCGCACCGAGATGAAAATCGGTGGCAAGAAAGCAGAGCTGAAATTACAAGAGGCCTCTCTGATGTCACCTGAGGTTCCCCCTTTATGGCATCCAAGTCCAGATGTTCTCCTCGTTCCCCAACATGAACGGGCACGGCCTGTCTGGTGATATCATCGGTCATAAGGGAAAGACACAGCGTGGCACAAAAAAGAGAGCAACAGCTGCTACTATTGATGTCTGCGACTGTAGGCATGGAAAAAAAAATTGCCGTACCTGAGCTCATCATCCCGGGTGATAAAGTGGTTTACATGCCGCTGGACAAATCCCTCACACTCCCCATTCTTCAGCTTCTTCCACGGTTAGAAAATCTACTTCTATAAAGTCACTTCAAAGGAATGCAGACAGTGGAAAGCCTATAAGTGGATGGCGGGAGTCAGATCTGCACTCATAGGGGGGCACACAACTACCGAGGGGGCCATTAAAGATTGGGCGAGGATATATAAGTCTACCCTTAGGCTCAGCCACCAATATCTGATGCGCGCGCGTTCGGATCACATAGTGGACAGGCGGAATACCAACATATACTTCATACTACCAGTAATACAGGAGAGAACTATTTACACTGTCTCCAAAGTTTCTATATCCGTTGAAGTCCAATAATCCATATTATTTAATAATCTGGGACATGTCAAATATCATTAATAATTTTTTTTCACATGGTTGGAGCAATTTGTAGAAATGTGCGAATGTATCAATGATCCATCTCTGGAAAATATTAGGTGCTATAGGTTAGCACCCAGCTTTCCTACAGCCCCGAATGGAAAATCTGTCTAGTCCGGTCCTGAATCAGAAGCCGGCAATAGGGCAGATTTGGCTTTCAGGCCTCATGGACTACCTGGTGGGAGCAGTAACAGCAGCCATTTTGCTTCCCACCCAACTTTCCCAGGAATAGATACTGGCAGGTAAATGAATAGTTGATCAGAAATGTGGGTGACAAACACGAAAACAGGACAAACTCCTTTTACACACTTATTTACAGGAATTTGCACTTTACCCACTATCACAGGAGAAAGGTCACACAAACATTCGGTGCGGAGGCGTTAGTCGTAAACCATGAAAGGGACAGTCAGGGGATTGGGTTAATGAGATGAGCGCTAATCCTGCACAGTTAGGTGTGCTAAAGGTACAATCCTTTGCACGGCGTGTACCTAATCCCGGCTGGGTCACTGGGGCACAGAGTAGCCTCACATACATCCCAGACTACAGAATAGATCAAGAAATTGCTTAAGAAGTGATTCCCTCGAAAATTCATCGAATCACTCCAACTTTATCCGATTCAGAAAGCCCATTTTCGTCCGTTCAGGATCCTTACAAAGAGCGTCTCTCACCCTGGTGGTCCTGTCCTTTCCTCTATTACCCCCATAACAACAACTATTTTAATTTCGGCAGGGTCAAGTTAATGTCTATTGCACCCTCCTCTCACCCGACTGATAGGGTGGGCATGATCTGCTACATTTTCGCCTCCCCTATAGTTGTGCCCATCAATCACCCTTCATTATGGTCATTTTGCCTCCAATAGCCGCGGTTATTATTTGTCTCTTTGCTCTCCTCTGAGCTGGCATTGCCCGTACACTTGGCAGCTCATCAGTGAGACAGATGAATTATCCTTAACCACTGAAGTATATTTTTCTTGGCACTCCTCTTGGTGCCAATGCATTGCGGTCACACACTTAGGACGTGACACCAGCAAGGACAATAGTGCAATTTGGCTTTCTGCCCTAAAGGTTGGCACTGGGGTTAGGATGAAGCCTGGCCAGATAACAACAATAAGAGGGTGCGGTGACGGAGCGGGTGGGACGTGAGCAGAGGCACAGCTGCTGCAGAGAGACCCCTTACCCGTCTGTCAGCTGCCGGGCGGCAGGGCATTGACGGGCTCCTTGTATACGATCTGATGCTCGAGATAAGTAATCAGCGACTGCTGTAGATTTGGAGGCGAAATGAGTCTAAAGTCATCCACAGACCCCTAAGGTCTACAGTGACATCACGGAGACCCTGATTTTCACCGATTTCGGTAATGAAAACAAATCATACTGCCTTTCCTACAGTCATAGGGTTAAAATGACAGTCCTATAAATAAATGATAGGTGATAAATGTATGATCCACAAGGGTCCGGCTGCTGAGACCCCCAACAGTCACAAAGTCTACTGTGTGATTGGAGCTGGCAAGAGCGTGTGTGACCACAGATCGTGATTGCTGCAGTGGTCGCACATGCTCAGTACTGCTCCATACAAACAGGTACGTTCTTGCTATTGGTGCGGATAGGGGTCACATAGGCCAGACCCCGAACATACCTGCATTCACCGCTATGCAGCCCCCATAGAACTCAAAGGGGTCTTACAGTTAAAAAAAGGCCCAAATCACAAGCTACTAGTAAAAAAAAAATACAGATGATATTCGCCCTGTCCAGGTTCAGTGCCAGCTCCCCGTCACTGCTCGGATCGGCTGCAGTGGTGACATCACGTCGACAGCACATATTCCTGCTGCAGCCAATCACTCAGCTGCTGAGATCAGTGATGTGTGGAGGGGGAGCTGGCACTAAAACTGGGAAGGGCAAGTACTATCAGTATTGTTTTCTTACTAGTATCTGATCATTTGTGAACCACTTATTTAAAAGTGGAAAACCCCTTAAAATAAACTGTCTTCAATTAGTTCCCCATAGTGGTGGCTGCAGGCAGGTACAATTTTATCAATTCATTATGTGATGAAACATAAGTCACATGCAACTTTTCATGAGCAGTTTCACAAGACACAACCTTCTACCGTCCGCTTGAGTAAAGGAAAAGCTTGAAGATCACCTCAAATTTCAGAGAACTCATACCACAGGGGACTGATTAGATATTGCTCCCTTTGTTGTCACCCCACCAACACTTTGGGCCTCTCTCAGACACGTCGGATGTTGATGTGAGCAGGAGGGTTGGTGCGATTTCTAGGGGATTGCGGCTCCTATCCATCCCTAAATAAATGTTCCAATTTTTGCAAACACCTAGGAATTAAACGGTCAACCCCCTTCCCCGATTCAGATATCCACCCTCCATACTGTGGACTTTTAAACTCTGTCTCATCTGGCGACTTATAAAGAGAAGATCCTTGAGAGCCAGAGTGAAAAACGTTTCTTCTGAGAGGAGGCCAAATGAGGACAAAGGCGGAAAGAAAGAATCCCACGCCTCGCGCGGCGCTCCGTATGGCTTTGACTGCCGCTGTTTAGATCCCACTTAGTGAAACGATCAGTGAGATATCGCTCAGATGTGACGGTGGGGGCACATGTGCAGCGGTGGTGTACAGTGGTGATGAATGCACCCTGGCAGGGGACGGTGTGAGGAGCGCTGTGGACACTTGGTCAGAAGACACATTCTTCAGACAAGTTAAATATTTGGAGGAGGTGGAGGGATTTGAAGATACAGGCCGGGAACAGGGCGGACGCATTGTGCAGAATTTCTCAGTTAAATGGTGTTTGTGTTAATAGTTCAAGCGGCTGGAAGTGTCACGTTTCAGATCTTAAGAGAAAAAGTGCAAAATAAACCTGATTTTTCATGTACAGTGGGGAACATAAGTATTTGATTTGCTGCCGATTTTGCAGTTTTCCCACCTACAAAGAACGGAGAGGTCTGTAATCCTAAATATAAAGAAACAGAAAATCACATTGTATATTTACATAATTAAATTGTATTTTATTGCATTAAACAAGTACCGTATTTGATCACCGACCAACCAGCAGGAATTGTGCTCTCACAGACCTGTTAGTTTTTCTTTAAGAAGCCTCCTACTCTGCACTCATTACCTGTATTAATCGCACGTATTTGACCTTGTTACATGTATAAAAGACACCTGTCCATACACTCAATCACACTCCAACCTCTCCACCATGGCCAAGACCAAAGACTTGTCTAAGAATACCAGGGACAAAATTGTGGAGCTGCAAAAGGCTGGGATGGGCTACAGGAAATAGGCAAGCAACTTGGTGAGAAGACAACTGTTGGCACAATTATTAGAAAACGGAAGAAACACAACATGAGTGTCAATCTTTCTCAGTCTGGAGCTCGCCTCATGGGGTCAGGAATCAGCCCAGAACTACATGGAAGGACCTGGTCAATGACCTGAAGAGAGCTGGGACCACAGTCTCAAATATTACACACTAACCTTCATGGATAAAAATCCAGAAAGGCACACAAGGTCCTCCTCCTCACCTAGCACATGATGCCCAGGCCTGTTTGAAGTTGGCCAATGACCTTCTGGATGATCCACAGGAGGCATGTGAGAAGGTCATGAGGCCAGATGACACCAAAATAGAACTTTTTGGTATCAAATCCACTCGCCGTGTTTGGAGGAAAAAGGAAGAAAGAGCAGTGGCCTAGCTCCCGGGGGATGGCAGAGGCGGCTCTGAGGGGCCCACCTGGAGTGACTGTTAACTGTTTGGGCATGCGCCACGAGCCCACACAATTAAACTCTGTGGCAGAGCAGACTCGAACTCCCTGCACAGCCACCCGTCCACTATAGGGTCCGTGAGCTGGGGGAAGGGGAGGCCTGGCGCCAGCACCGGGACCCACACCCATCATTGCAAGTTCAGCTGTATCAGCTGGATGTCAAAACAGTTGAAAGCAATAATGAGACATGGAGCATCACACTCACTCTCCCATCATTTCCCCTCTGAGTCTGATGTCACTGACGCTGTCCTGAGATGTGCGGGCGCTCGGAGAAGCAGGGGAACAAGGAGGAGAGGTGAGTATTGTATTTTTTTTAATGTAGAGTGCATTATAATGTATGGAGGCCTATGGGGGGTGCATTATACTATAGAGAATCTGCCTATGGGGGTGCATTATATTATATAGTCTGCATAGGGGGGTGCATTATACTATATAGAATCTGCCTATGGAGGGTGCATTATACTATATGGAGTCTGCCTATGGAGGGTGCATTATATTATTATTATTATTTATTGTTATAGCGCCATTTATTCCATGGCGCTTTACAAGTGAGGAGGGGTATACATAATAAAAACAAGTACAATAATCTTGAACAATACAAGTCATAACTGGTACAGTAGGAGAGAGGACCCTGCCCGCGAAGGCTCACAATCTACAAGGGATGGGTGAGGATACAGTAGGTGAGGATAGAGCTGGTCATGCAGCGGTTTGGTTGATCGGTGGTTACTGCAGGTTGTAGGCTTGTCGGAAGAGGTGGGTCTTCAGATTCTTTTTGAAGGTTTCGATGGTAGGCGAGAGTCTGATGTGTTGTGGTAGAGGGTTCCAGAGTAGGGGTGATACGCGAGAGAAGTCTTGTATACGATTGTGGGAAGAGGAGATAAGAGGGGAGTAGAGAAGGAGATCTTGTGAGGATCGGAGGTTGCGTGTAGGAAAGTACCGGGAGACGAGGTCACAGATGTAAGGAGGAGACAGGTTGTGGATGGCTTTGTACGTCATGGTTAGGGCTTTGTACTGGAGTCTCTGGGCAATGGGGAGCCAGTGAAGGGATTGACAGAGGGGAGAGGCCGGAGAATAGCGGGGGGACAGGTGGATTAGTCGGGCAGCAGAGTTTAGAATAGATTGGAGGGGTGCGAGAGTGTTTGAGGGGAGGCCACAGAGCAGGAGGTTGCAGTAGTCAAGGCGAGAGATGATGAGGGCATGGACTAGGGTTTTTGCAGATTCTTGGTTGAGGAATGAACGGATTCGTGAAATATTTTTGAGTTGAAGTCGGCAGGAAGTGGAAAGGGCTTGGATATGTGGTTTGAAGGAGAGATCAGCGTCAAGGATAACCCCGAGGCAGCGAGCTTGTGGGACTGGGGAGAGTGGGCAGCCATTTACTGTAATGGATAGGTTCGTTGGGGGGGTCACGTGAGATGGGGGAAAGATGATGAATTCTGTTTTGTCCATGTTAAGTTTCAGAAATCTAGCGGAGAAGAAGGATGAAATAGTGGACAGACATTGAGGGATTCTGGTTAGTAGGGAGGTGATATCTGGTCCAGAGATGTAGATCTGTGTGTCATCAGCGTAGAGGTGATACTGAAAGCCATGAGATTCTATGAGCTGTCCCAGGCCAAAGGTGTAAATGGAGAAGAGCAGGGGCCCAAGGACTGAACCTATATAGACTGAAGACTATATAGAGTCTGCCTATGGGGGGTGCATTATACTATATATAATCTGCCTATGAAGGGTGCATTATACTATATAGAATCTGCCCATGGGGGCTGCATTATACTATATAGAGTCTGCCTATGGATGGTGCATTATACTATTACTATATAGAGTCTGCCTATGGAGGGTGCATTATACTATATAGAGTCTGCCTATGGAGGGTACATTATACTATATAGAGTCTGCCTATGGAGGGTGGATTATACTATATAGTCTGCCTATGGGGGTGCATTATACTATATAGAATCTGCCTATAGAGGGTGCATTATACTATATAGAATCTGCCTATGGAGAGTGCATTATACTATATAGAATCTGCCTATGGAGGGTGCATTATACTATATAGAATCTGCCTATGGAGGGTGCATTATACAATATAGAGTCTGCCTATGGAGGGTGCATTATACTATATAGAGTCTACCTATGGAGGGTGCATTATACTATATAGAGTCTGCCTATGGAGGGTGCATTATACTATATAGAGTCTGCCTATGGAGAGTGCATTATACTATATAGAGTCTGCCTATGGAGGGTGCACTATACAATACAGAGTCTGTCTATGGAGGGTGCATTATACAATATAGAGTCTGTTATGATCCGGTGACCTTGGAGCCACATGAAAACTTTCTCTGGAGTCGGTGGAACCTGTACTGACCGCAAATCCTGAACTAACACCGCAACTAGAAGTAGCCGTGGGGTGTGCCTAAAAAACCCTAGACACCTCGACACAGCCGGAGGACTAAATACCCCTATAGATGGAAATAGGAATGATATCTTGCCTCAGAGCAGACCCCCAAAGGATAGGCAGCCCCCACAAATAATGACTGTGAGTAGGAGAAGAATAGACACGCAGGTAGAAAACAGGATTTAGCAAAAGAGGCCACTCTAGCTAAATAGGAAAGGATAGGACA
The DNA here is from genome assembly GCF_051348905.1 of Ranitomeya variabilis. NCBI lineage: Eukaryota > Metazoa > Chordata > Amphibia > Anura > Dendrobatidae > Ranitomeya > Ranitomeya variabilis. The sequence continues at coordinate 205,058,452 of NC_135239.1, forward strand.
GATTACTAGGCGGTCAGTATTAAAACCCTTCCAAAAATATCCACAACAGATAATACAAAAAGTTCCACAATCTAACTAAAGACATGGAATGTATATCTGCCACTCCAGAGAATCCAGCAAGACTGAGAAAATACTGACACAATCTAAGCTGGACAAGAAAACACAAAGAATAGCACTGAATTGTGAAGCACACAGCATGTGTGCCACAGGAAAAAAAACCAGACACTTATCTTTGCTGATTTGGCAGAAAGACAGGAGGAACCAGGCAGAGGTCCACACCTCACAACAACAATTGACAACTGGCAAGGACTAATGAATCCTGCACACCTAAATACCCCAGTCAGAACTGCAATCAGCAGACACACCTGACCAGGACTGCAACCCAGGGACAACTGCATTACCACCTACTACCACCGGAGGGAACCCAAAAGCAGAATTCACAACAGTACCCTCCCCTTGAGGAGGGGTCACCGAACCCTCACCAGTGCCCCCAGGCCGATCAGGACGAGCCAGATGAAAGGCACGGACCAGATCAGCAGCATGGACATCAGAAGCAAAAACCCAAGAATTATCCTCCTGGCCATAACCCTTCCATTTGACAAGGTACTGAAGCCTCCGCCTCGAAAAACGAGAATCCAAAATCTTCTCAACCACATACTCCAACTCCCCATCAACCAAAACAGGGGCCGGAGGATCAACAAAGGGAACAACGGGCACCACATATTTCCGCAATAAAGATCTATGGAAGACATTATGGACAGCAAAAGAGGCCGGAAGCGCCAATCGAAAAGACACCGGATTAATAATCTCAGAAATCCTATAAGGACCAATAAACCGAGGCTTAAACTTAGGGGAAGAGACCTTCATAGGAACATGATGGGAAGACAACCAAACCAAATCCCCAACCCGAAGCCGGGAACCAACACACCGACGACGGTTAGCAAAACGTTGAGCCTCCTCCTGAGACAACACCAAATTGTCCACCACATGAGCCCAAATCTGCTGCAACCTGTTAACCACAGAATCCACACCAGGACAGTCAGAAGGCTCAACCTGCCCAGAAGAAAAACGAGGATGAAAACCAAAATTACAAAAAAAAGGCGAAACCAAAGTAGCCGAACTAGCCCGATTATTAAGGGCAAACTCGGCCAATGGCAAAAAGGCCACCCAATCATCCTGATCGGCAGACACAAAGCATCTCAAATAAGTCTCCAAAGTCTGATTAGTTCGCTCGGTCTGGCCATTTGTCTGAGGATGAAATGCAGAAGAAAAAGACAAATCAATGCCCAGCCTAGCACAAAAGGCCCGCCAAAACCTAGAAACAAACTGGGAACCTCTGTTGGACACAATATTCTCCGGAATACCATGCAAAACGAACCACATGCTGAAAAAACAACGGAACCAACTCTGAAGAGGAAGGCAATTTAGGCAAAGGCACCAAATGAACCATCTTAGAAAACCGGTCACAAACAACCCAGATAACCGACATCCTCTGGGAAACCGGAAGATCAGAAATAAAATCCATAGAAATATGCATCCAGGGCCTCTCAGGGACTGGCAATGGCAAAAGTAACCCACTAGCACGGGAACAACAAGGCTTGGCCCGCGCACAAGTCCCACAGGACTGCACAAAAGAACGCACATCACGTGACAACGAAGGCCACCAAAAGGACCTACCAACCAAATCTCTGGTACCAAAAATACCAGGATGACCAGCCAACACAGAACAGTGAACCTCAGAAATCACTCTACTAGTCCATCTGTCAGGAACAAACAATTTCCCCACAGGACAGCGGTCAGGTCTATCAGCCTGAAATTCCTGAAGAACCCGCCGTAAATCAGGGGAAATGGCAGAAAGGACCACCCCTTCTTTCAGAATGCCGACCGGTTCAAGGACCTCAGGAGAATCAGGCAAAAAACTCCTAGAAAGGGCATCAGCCTTAATATTCTTAGAACCCGGAAGATACGAAACCACGAAATCAAAACGAGAAAAAAACAAGGACCATCGAGCCTGTCTAGGACTCAGCCGTTTGGCAGACTCTAGGTAAATCAAATTCTTATGATCGGTCAGGACCACAATACGGTGCTTAGCTCCCTCAAGCCAATGTCGCCACTCCTCAAACGCCCACTTCATAGCCAACAACTCCCGATTGCCGACATCATAATTGCGTTCAGCAGGCGAAAACTTGCGGGAGAAGAAGGCACACGGTTTCATCAAAGAACCAACAGAATCCCTCTGAGACAAAACGGCCCCTGCCCCAATCTCAGAAGCATCAATCTCAACCTGAAACGGAAGAGAAACATCTGGTTGGCGCAACACCGGAGCAGAAGTAAATCGGCGTTTAAGCTCCTGAAAGGCAGAGACAGCCGCAGAGGACCAATTCGCCACATCAGCGCCTTTTTTCGTCAAATCAGTCAAGGGTTTAACCATGCTGGAGAAGTTAGCAATGAACCGGCGATAAAAATTTGCAAAACCCAAAAATTTCTGAAGGCTCTTTACGGATGTGGGTTGAATCCAATCATAAATGGCCTGAACCTTAACCGGATCCATCTCCATAGATGAGGGAGAAAAAATAAAGCCCAAAAAAGAAACCTGCACTCCAAAAAGACACTTAGACCCCTTCACAAACAAAGCATTGTCACGAAGGATCTGAAAAACCATCCTGACCTGTTTCACATGAGACTCCCAATCATCGGAAAAAATCAAAATGTCATCCGAATATACAATCATGAATTTATCAAGATAATTCCGGAAGATATCATGCATGAAGGACTGAAAAACAGATGGAGCATTAGAGAGCCCGAATGGCATCACAAGGTATTCAAAATGGCCTTCGGGCATATTAAACGCAGTTTTCCATTCATCACCCTGCTTAAGACGAACAACATTATATGCCCCCCGAAGGTCAATCTTCATAAACCAACTAGCCCCCTTAATCCTAGCAAACAAATCGGAAAGCAAAGGTAAAGGGTATTGAAACTTGACCGTGATCTTATTCAAGAGGCGATAATCAATACAAGGTCTCAAGGAGCCATCCTTCTTAGCAACAAAAAAAAAAACCTGCTCCCAACAGTGAAGAAGATGGCCGAATATGCCCTTTCTCCAAAGACTCCTTAACATAACTCCGCATGGCGGTATGTTCAGGCACAGATAGGTTGAAAAGTCGGCCCTTAGGAAACTTACTGCCTGGAATCAAGTCAATCGCACAATCACAGTCCCTGTGCGGTGGAAGGGAACTGGACTTGGGCTCATCGAATACATCCTGAAAATCAGACAAAAATTCTGGAATTTCAGAAGAGGAAGAAGAGGAGATTGACATCAAAGGAACATCATTATGAACCCCCTGACAACCCCAACTAGTCACAGACATAGATTTCCAATCCAACACAGGATTATGTACCTGCAACCACGGAAAACCCAGCACGATAACATCATGCAAATTATGCAACACCAGAAATCGACAATCTTCCTGATGGGCTGGCGCCATGTGCATGGTCACCTGTGTCCAAAACTGGGGCTTATTTTTAGCCAAAGGTGTAGCATCAATCCCCCTTAAAGGAATAGGGTTCTGCAAAGGCTGCAAGGGAAAACCACAACGCCTGGCAAACTCAAAATCCATTAAGTTCAAGGCGGCGCCTGAATCCACAAACGCCATGACAGAAAATGATGACAATGAGCAGATCAAGGACACCGATAACAGAAATTTAGGTTGTACAGTACTGATAGTAAATGAACTAGCGATCCTTTTTGTCCGCTTAGGGCAGACTGAAATGACATGAGAAGCGTCGCCACAATAATAACACAACCTATTCTGACATCTGAATCCTTGTCGTTCCGTTCTAGACAAAATCCTATCACACTGCATTGGCTCAGGACTTTGCTCTAAGGACGACGCCACAGCGCGCACAGTTTGACGCTCCCGCAAACGCTGATCAATCTGAATGGCCAGAGACATAGAATCACTCAGACCGGAAGGCGTGGGAAACCCCACCATAACATCTTTAACGGATTCAGAAAGACCCTTTCTGAAAATTGCCGCCAAAGCATCATCATTCCATTTAGTCAACACAGACCATTTTCTAAATTTCTGACAATACAATTCTGCCGCCTCTTGACCCTGAGACAGGGCCAACAAGGTTTTCTCCGCTTGATCCACAGAATTCGGTTCATCATATAATAATCCTAAAGCCTGAAAAAAGGAATCTACATTAAGCAAGGCCGGATTCCCAGATTCCAGGGAAAATGTCCAATCCTGTGGATCGCCACGCAGCAGGGAGATGACAATTTTAACCTGCTGAATGGAATCACCGGAGGATCGCGGTCTCAGAGCAAAAAACAGTTTACAATTGTTTTTAAAACCCCAAAATTTGGACCTATCACCAAAAAACAAATCAGGAGTAGGAATCTTCGGCTCTAAAGCAGGAGTCTGAACATTATAATCAGAAATATCCTGTACCCTAGCAGCAAGCTGGTCTACATGAGAAGCTAATTCCTGAACATCCATGCTGGCACAAGACTCCTCAGCCACCCATAAATAAAGAGGGAAGAGAAGACAAAACAGACTGCAGAAAAAAAAATGGCTCAACACCTTTCTTCCCTTCTTCTGAGATGCATTTAACTCATTATTGGCCAGTTGTACTGTTATGATCCGGTGACCTTGGAACCGCATGAAAACTTTCTCTGGAGTCGGTGGAACCTGTACTGACCGCAAATCCTGAACTAACACCGCAACTAGAAGTAGCCGTGGGGTGTGCCTAAAAAACCCTAGACACCTCGACACAGCCGGAGGACTAAATACCCCTATAGATGGAAATAGGAATGCTATCTTGCCTCAGAGCAGACCCCCAAAGGATAGGCAGCCCTCCACAAATAATGACTGTGAGTAGGAGAAGAATAGACACGCAGGTAGAAAACATGATTTAGCAAAAGAGGCCACTCTAGCTAAATAGGAAAGGATAGGACAGATTACTAGGCAGTCAGTATTAAAACCCTTCCAAAAATATCCACAACAGATAATACAAAAAGTTCCACAATCTAACTAAAGACATGGAATGTATATCTGCCACTCCAGAGAATCCAGCAAGACTGAGAAAATACTGACACAATCTAAGCTGGACAAGAAAACACAAAGAATAGCACTGAATTGTGAAGCACACAGCATGTGTGCCACAGGAAAAAAACCCAGACACTTATCTTTGCTGATTTGGCAGAAAGACAGGAGGAACCAGGCAGAGGTCCACACCTCACAACAACAATTGACAACTGGCAAGGACTAATGAATCCTGCACACCTAAATACCCCAGTCAGAACTGCAATCAGCAGACACACCTGACCAGGACTGCAACCCAGGGACAACTGCATTACCACCTACTACCACCAGAGGGAACCCAAAAGCAGAATTCACAACAAGAGTCTGCCTATGGAGGGTGCATTATACTAAATAGAATCTGCCTATGGAGGGTGCATTATACTAAATAGAATCTGCCTATGGAGGGTGCACTATACTATATAAAGTCTGCCTATGGGGAGTGCATTATACTATATAGAGTCTGCCTATGGATGGTGCATTATACTATATAGAGTCTGCCTATGGATGGTGCATTATACTATATAGAGTCTGCCTATGGGAGGTGCATTATAGTATATAGAGTCTGCCTATGGGGGGTGCATTATACTATATAGAATCTGCCTATGAAGGGTGCATTATACTATATAGAATCTGCCTATGAAGGGTGCATTATACTATATAGAATCTGGAGGATGGATGGGGTCATGTATTGCAAGATTCTGGCTAACAACCTCCTTCCCTCAGTAAGAGCATTGAAGATGGGTCGTGGCTGGGTCTTCCAGCATGACAATGACCCAAAACACACAGCCAGGGCAACTAAGGAGCGGCTCCGTAAGAAGAATTTCAAGGTCCTGGAGTGGCCTAGCCAGTCTCCAGACCTGAACCCAATAGAAAATCTTTTGGAGGAGCTGAAACTCAATGTTGCCCAGTGACAGTCCCGAAACCTGAAATATCTGGAGAAGATCTGTATGGAGGAGGGGGCCAAAATCCCTGCTGCAATGTGTGCAAACCTGGTCAAGAACTACAGGAAACGTCTGATCTCTTTAACTGCAAAGGTTTCTGCACCAAATATTAAGTTCTGTTTTCTATTGCATCAAATTCTTATTTCATACAATAAAATGCAAATTAATTATGTAAAAACCATATAATGTGATTTTCTCGATTTTATTTTTAGATTCTGTCTCTCACAGGTGAAGTGCACCTACGATAAAAATTACAGACCTCTCCATTGTTTGTAGGTGGGAAAACTGCAAAATCGCCAGTGTATCAATTACTTATTTTCCCCACTGTAGATCTGCAGGTGGGAAAATCTGCACTGGAAAAAATATGGCGTGCAAATTTTAAACCTATGACAGTCCGTTCATTCTTGCTTGCGGTAAAATCCAAGACAAGAGTCGCATGAAAATCAGACAAATTTTGTAGCAGAATTGCGACAGAAGTGGCAGTGAAATTCACATTTTTTTTTTGTTCTATTACTTAATATTGATGCCCATCATTAAAGAGGACCTGATACTTGCAACAAATGTTTATGTTTGACCTGGTGTAAATGCCGCCGTTCTCCTGAATTCGGCGTTGTGTTTCTTTTTTCTCTGCGCCTCTCTGTTCCTGAGATAAGGTCCTCTCTTCTCTTTATATAAATTAGGTCTTGTTATCCAAGTGGGCGTGCACTTCATGTTTAGTGCCACGCTTAGTTGGCTAAAAAGCAACTAGATTTACATACAGGAAAGAGGAGGCCATATCTCAGGAATGGAGAGGAGCAGAAACAAAAGAAAAACATTGCGAGAATCAGGAGAACAGCGGCTTTTACACAAGGTAAAAAAAAAAAAAGACATTTATGGCGAGTGACAGCTCCTCAACTATTCACAGCATTAACTTCTATGGAGCCAAGCTGTAATGCCTGACATCCCATGGGCAAGAATGACGTTCTTTTTGGAAGAAGGCAGTCATGTTTTTCTAATCATCTTAACGCTTTTAAAACCTTTAAAACCAGATCCTAAACCACCACTGATGATGACAGCAGGGTTCCCCTTTAACAAACCCCCCCACTGACACGACGTCCATACAAATGAACGATGCAGAAAACCATTTTCGGATACGGCATGACTTATCACATATCATTTTGTTTTGCCGTGATCGGTGAAGCCCTTCACTGGCAATTCGCAAAAAAAAAAGAAACCCAAAACAACAAACCGTGAGTCAGCAGCGTAGAGCGCTGACTCACGCTGAGTGACTCACCTCGTGATTGACACGTCTTAGAAGGATGGATGGGTGGGCTGCAGAGATGAGAGGCCACTCGTCTCCTGTGCCTATTAGATACCCAGCGCTGACGTCAGGCCGCCCCTCGCCTGCTTATCTCACCAGCTTGCTCATCACATGTGACATCAGGAGCGGATGCCGCACGCACAATCGGGATCTGATGTATTCATTCTCCACACAATACGTTGCATCTCAATGAGATCATATTCCCGCTCTGCTCCCGTTACATACGTATTAGCGAGGTGAAGAAAGACGCAGATACCGATTACATCAATGTAGAAGCACAGAGGGACGGATCTGGAACCTGGAAAAGCTGGGTATCTGCACAGCGCTGTTTTCTGTAGAAATAGTTCTGGGAAACAGCGCCACATTGAGTCGTGTCTGTGTCTGGTATTGCAGCTCATCATCATGAAATGAGATTAAAGAAACATTCTAGTTATAACAAGGGGGGGGGGGGGGGAGTAGCCCTTTAACATCTCCCCCCCACTGAAAGCCAAAAAAAAACAAATAACATTTATTAAATGCCATAATGGAAAAAAAAATTAAATGACAGAAATGCTATTTTTTTGTCACACCTGCCCCGAAATATGCAAAAGAAAAAAATCATATTCTGCAAAATGGTGTCAAGACAAGTTACAGCACAGCATGCAAAAAAAACAAGGCTATATAATAGAAAAGCTTGACGGAACATAAAAAAAAAGTTGTGGGTATAGGAAAATGGCTATATTAATTAAGATTATTATTATTAATAATAAGTTTGTTTTTACAAAATTCCGTTTTTTTAAGTGACTAAATTAATAATAATAGAAAAACAACAGGTTTAGTATCACCAGGATTGTACTGCCTTGAAGAATCATTTTCCCAAGTCATCTTTCTGCACAATAAATAATGTAAAAAAAAAAAGAAAAGAAAAAAAAAAAACAATGAAGGAAGATTTTTTTCCATCATTTCAAAACTACAATTTGGCCTATAAAAAAAAAATATGCAGATAAGAAAAGTTAAAGTTATAACTTTTGGAAGAAGGGAAAGAAAAGAAAAGTGGAAAAACTGGCAGTGTCATAAAGGAGTTAAGCTGCCATACCAGACCCAGCCTGAAGACAAGGCTGGTGCTCTTTCCTCTTTGCACTGCCAGTTAATTTGTAAATATTTTGCTCCATTTCAGATGACTAATTCAGACTTTTTATATAGTTCTTTTAATATATGCAGCTGCTTTCAAGCTTTCGCAGGTGGTCGCCATTAGAAACAATTGTTTAGCCCCATTCTGTTGTCAGACACGTGACCTAAGACGGTCCCAAACATTTAAGGTGTATTTACAAGGGATTGTCTATATGGAAAGATTGCTAATTTCTGAGCTACTAATAAATGGCCAGTTTTTACATCTCGGTAGAATTCCCCTTTAAGGCCCCATTTTTACAATGACCTCTGCAGCTCATCAGGAGAACAGGACGTTCTGTAATAATTGCAATGCCCGTGTGGATCTAAATGCTAAACAGCAGCGCGCAGCAGCGCTTCCCTCCGTCTAGGTGGCCGCACTTCTCCAGTCCTGGATATCAGTGATACTAATTCCCTCCTTCCTCCCACTCAGTATAAAAATGGATCATTTTAATACAAAGCAAATTAAAGAAAAAATAAACACGGAAAAGGAAAAGTCCGAGCAGCACATTGTGATCCTGAGCAAATATTATTGAGAGTTTAGAAGCAATGAGCGGGGTGTAATTAGCCGCAGACATTCATGTGTCACGCATGAGAACGAGATAAGTGATGGAGGGGAACGGGCCGTTATCGAGGAGCTATGGATCGGCCTCGTCTAGGAGGTCACTGCGGATAGACAACAGGAGCCGCTGATTAACAGCTTGTTTTCCGCCGAGATTTCATGTGCCGAACAGAACAAAGTCCAAAGACGAAACCAGGAAAGATGGAGAGTAGTGATGAGCGAGCGTGCCGAGAGTAGTGATGAGCGAGCGTGCCGAGAGTAGTGATGAGCGAGCGTGCCGAGAGTAGTGATGAGCGAGCGTGCCGAGTAGTGATGAGCGAGCGTGCCGAGAGTAGTGATGAGCGAGCGTGCCGAGAGTAGTGATGAGCGAGCGTGCCGAGAGTAGTGATGAGCGAGCGTGCCGAGAGTAGTGATGAGCGAGCGTGCCGAGAGTAGTGATGAGCGAGCGTGCCGAGAGTAGTGATGAGCGAGCGTGCCGAGAGTAGTGATGAGCGAGCGTGCCGAGAGTAGTGAGGAGCGAGCGTGCCGAGAGTAGTGAGGAGCGAGCGTGCCGAGAGTAGTGAGGAGCGAGCGTGCCGAGAGTAGTGAGGAGCGAGCGTGCCGAGAGTAGTGAGGAGCGAGCGTGCCGAGAGTAGTGACGAGCGAGCGTGCCGAGAGTAGTGACGAGCGAGCGTGCCGAGAGTAGTGACGAGCGAGCGTGCCGAGAGTAGTGACGAGCGAGCGTGCTGAGTAATGACGAGCGAGCGTGCCGAGAGTAGTGACGAGCGAGCGTGCCGAGAGTAGTGACGAGCGAGCGTGCCGAGAGTATTGACGAGCGAGCGTGCCGAGAGTAGTGACGAGCGAGCGTGCTGAGAGTAGTGATGAGTGACAGTGCTGAGAGTAGCGATGAGCGAGCGTGCTGAGAGTAGCGACGAGCGAGAGTGCTGAGAGTAGTGACGAGGAGAGTGCTGAGAGTAGTGACGAGCGAGTGCTGAGAGTAGTGATGAGTGACAATGCTGAGAGTAGCGATGAGAGAGCGTGCTGAGAGTAGCGATGAGCGAGAGTGCTGAGAGTAGTGATGAGCGAGTGTGCTGAGAGTAGTGACGAGCGAGAGTGCTGAGAGTAGTGACAAGCGAGAGTGCTGAGAGTAGTGACGAGCGAGTGCTGAGAGTAGTGATGAGTGACAATGCTGAGAGTAGCGATGAGAGAGCGTGCTGAGAGTAGCGATGAGCGAGAGTGCTGAGAGTAGTGATGAGCAACAATGCTGAGAGTAGCGATGAGCGAGCGTGCTGAGAGTAGTGATGAGTGACAATGCTGAGAGTAGCGATGAGTGAGCGTGCTGAGAGTAGTGACGAGCGGCAATGCTGAGAGTAGTGACGAGGAGTGCTGAGAGTAGTGACGAGCGAGCGTGCTGAGAGTAGTGACGAGCGAGCGTGCTGAGAGTAGTGATGAGTGACAGTGCTAACAGTAGCGATGAGTGAGCGTGCTGAGAGTAGTGACGAGCGGCAATGCTGAGAGTAGTGACGAGGAGAGTGCTGAGAGTAGTGACGAGCGAGCGTGCTGAGAGTAGTGACGAGCGAAAGTGCTGAGAGTAGTGACGAGGAGAGTGCTGAGTAGTGACGAGCGAGTGCTGAGAGTAGTGATGAGTGACAATGCTGAGAGTAGCGATGAGAGAGCGTGCTGAGAGTAGCGATGAGCGAGAGTGCTGAGAGTAGTGACGAGCGAGAGTGCTGAGAGTAGTGACGAGCGAGAGTGCTGAGAGTAGTGACGAGCGAGAGTGCTGAGAGTAGTGACGAGCGAGCGTGCTGAGAGTAGTGATGAGTGACAATGCTGAGAGTAGCGATGAGCGAGCGTGCTGAGAGTAGTGATGAGTGACAGTGCTAACAGTAGCGATGAGTGAGCGTGCTGAGAGTAGTGACGAGCGGCAATGCTGAGAGTAGTGACGAGGAGAGTGCTGAGAGTAGTGACGAGCGAGCGTGCTGAGAGTAGTGACGAGCGAAAGTGCTGAGAGTAGTGACGAGGAGAGTGCTGAGTAGTGACGAGCGAGTGCTGAGAGTAGTGATGAGTGACAATGCTGAGAGTAGCGATGAGAGAGCGTGCTGAGAGTAGCGATGAGCGAGAGTGCTGAGAGTAGTGACGAGCGAGAGTGCTGAGAGTAGTGACGAGCGAGAGTGCTGAGAGTAGTGACGAGCGAGAGTGCTGAGAGTAGTGACGAGCGAGCGTGCTGAGAGTAGTGATGAGTGACAATGCTGAGAGTAGCGATGAGCGAGCGTGCTGAGAGTAGCGATGAGCGAGAGTGCTGAGAGTAGTGACGAGCGAGAGTGCTGAGAGTAGTGACGAGCGAGCGTGCTGAGAGTAGTGATGAGTGACAATGCTGAGAGTAGCGATGAGAGAGCGTGCTGAGAGTAACGATGAGCGAGAGTGCTGAGAGTAGTGACGAGCGAGAGTGCTGAGAGTAGTGACGAGCGAGCGTGCTGAGAGTAGTGATGAGTGACAATGCTGAGAGTAGCGATGAGAGAGCGTGCTGAGAGTAGCAATGAGCGAGAGTGCTGAGTAGTGATGAGCGACAATGCTGAGAGTAGCGATGAGCGAGCGTGCTGAGAGTAGTGACGAGCGAGCGTGCTGAGAGTAGTGACGAGCGAGCGTGCTCGGATAAGGTGTTCTCAGAGTGCGCTCGTGTCCTAATTGAGTATTTTCGGCGTGGAAAAAAAAAATGCTTGAGTCAGTGTGGCTCCATGTCTTGCATCTGTTCGACAGCCGCAACACATGTATGGATTGTCTATTAATCAATTTCTGCATGAGTTGCGGCTGTCGAACCGACACGAGACATGCAGTAGCGGGGACTCAAGCTTTTAAGCACGCCGAAAATACGCAATTATGACACGAACGTACTCGCTAATCACTAATGGAGAGGTCTAAACCAAGATATAAAGATGGACGTGATGGTCTGAGAGACATCTGCCCACCCAAGAAATGGACTGTGTCAGCGAGGGAACACATCTGATCAGATCGATTGATAGAGTATATATATGACGATAATAGATAGATATAGATAAAAGATAGATGATAGATAATAGATGATAGATAGATAATAGATCGATAGATAGATAGATAGATAGATAGATAGATAGATAGATAGATAGATAATAGGTAAATGATAGATGGATAATAGATAGATAATAGATAGATAGATTGTAGATAGATGATAGATAATAGATAGATAATAGATATATGATAGAAGATAATAGATATATGATAGACATATGATAGATAATAGATAGATAATAGGTAATAGATATGTGATAGATAGATAGATAGATAGATAGATAGATAGACATATGATAGATGACAGATAATAGATAGATAATAGGTAATAGATAGATAGATAATAGATATATGATAGATAGATAGATAGATAGATAGATAGATAGATAGATAGATAGATGATAGATAGATAGATAGATAGATAGATGGATGCTACTTGTCGCACCCGGTATTTCCAGCCTGTGATTCATGTGGTTTTCTGTTCTTTCTTATCACGATGTATTACTCATCACTTACTATAATAATGCTCTGGGACGGCGGCCAGGCGACCACTTTTGAACTAATGTACTGACAACACTTGTGACGCCAGTCGCTGCGCTTCTGTGTGATTGTTGTTGTGTTTTTGTTTTTCTGCATGTAACACGGAGACTGAATCATCCTCGCCCCGGTATCTGCTGGCACAATGGCTGATCAAAGCAAGCGCCATCTCTGTGGAGAATGCCGTCCTGTGGTGCGAATATTAAGAGACGACTCATTGTGAAGATAATGATCAGTAATTGTTTTGCCCGTGCGTACCACCCTGTGCACCTCTTTTTATTTTCTCCACATAACCCGTCATCTTCTGTGACCACACAAAGAGCGTCTGCCACTTGCTGTGCCCCCGCCATCTCCTGTCCTCCAGTCCTCTGTCACGCATAGAGCCCCTGACACTTGTTCCCCTTGTCCCTGCCTACTGACAGTTTCACTACTACATTCAGTACCATCCAGCACAGCCTCCGCCACCTGGATCCTCTGTCCATGACACCCTCAGCATCTTCAAACCCCCACGAGATGCCCGTGATACCTATTTTAGTCTCCAGCCATCATGAAGAGCCCTTGTCTCCGATATGTCCTGCCCTCTCACTGACCCCCACAATCAGTAGCGTAGTTTGATGTTTTGAGGTCAGAATGCAAATTTTCCAACAAGGCTCCCAACTTTCAAAGATTGTAATTAGTATTGGTTCTATCATATGAGCCAAAGGAAACTTTTGGGCCCCTGTAAGCTCTAGGGCCCAGTTGCAATTGCACCTCATGCACCCACTATAGAGTTGTGCCCCCGCCTGCTGAACTCCACCACCCTGGGTTCACATTACTTGGCGGCGGGTCATGAACTTGGTGATAGTTTCCATGTCTGATTGTTCTCCATCTCCCTGACCATTTATACATCTCCTCCCAATCATATACATAGTTGCAATTTTTCTCAGTGTCAATATTTTTGTTTTCCACATGCTCCGGACCGTCCCTCCCATGCTACTCACTGACGAAACGCCCTGCGCTTGTGTAAGGGTTCCCGCTAACACAATTCTGAGAAGTTCCGACTTTCTTGCGGCTTGTGGTGACACTTCTCTCTTTCTAATCTAAATCGAGAGATCGGACGGTTTCAATACTGACCGGTTTACGGCTCGTTGTGCAGCCCTTCCAGTAAAGAGGGCCTGCGGTGAGCATGGCGGGCATCCAAGAGGAAGCGTTTCAGAAGGTCATCTCCCACCAACAGGAAGTTCAGGGGTTTCCTGTTTTTCATCTGTGACTCCTTATTTTAAGAGACATAGGGGAAACTGCAACAATGACAGACCATCTGCCCGGCCCCGACGCAGCCGGAGGGGTGCCGCATGAAATTAGGACCCATCCTCGGACAGTCGCCTGGCTTCCGCTCATCCCCAGGATTCAATATCCTTCTGGGGTTCATTTAGAAGCCATTGCTGTCATATGTCACAATGCAGAAGAGACAATGTACATAATTCCACCCATACACCACCGAACCTTTTGGCTGCTCAAGAGGTGGGCATTCCCCACTAGAAGCGTCTTAAGGCCCCTATAAGCCTCACGATTTTAGTGAGGTCAGCCTACCATTTCACGTGCATGAAGGCCACCCAACAAACATCTGGATCACAGTGCATGAGAATTATTAATTCCCTCTCCCCATTGAGAACGCATGTACACTCCGCTGAACTGAGCATGCATGCGCATGAGGGGTCCGGAGGGCTCACTGTCGGAGGAGCGAGTTATGGTCACCTAAAAAAAAGTTTTACATACATCAACAATCCCCAGGCATCACACGGTTGTGGCATCCCTCTGTTGTCCCTCTTGGAAATATATGAATAAGTTGACAACTGAGTATTATCAGTCCCCTTTAGATACAAGCTCTTACACACACTGATGGAGAAGCAACACCATGTTCTGGGAAGATGCGCGCATCTGAAATTCTGCGCACTATGATGCACATTTTTCTAAAACCAAATTGTGCGGTTATTCGGCATCACCGTGGGCAAAGTCTCAAATGAATGAGGCATGTGGTCCCACCCCGACACCATCATCAGAGTTCCTCAGGGGCAGACCATGTAAAAAAACACGCCCTGTTGGTAAGGGAAATATTACCGCCCAGTTGCGATATTATTCCTACATTTCCAGGAGGAATGACTCAATGTGGGCTTTTCTCAAAAAAATTATTTTAAGACCTCCTAGGAAAAGCGGGTCTCCTGTATGGGTGGCAAACACGACGAAAAGTAGAGATGCAAGGTGACCCATGATGAGATAGAACGCACTCTGGTGGTCCCCAATCCTCTACAAAACATCCCTGAAAGTAGTAGTTGGTATTAGTGTTGCAGTGTCTCGTGTCCTACATCAACCAGACCACATCAGACCAGAAGAACAAAGGGATAAAAAAAACAAAAATAACAATGTCAGCGCCAATTTCACATTTCTACCGCCATCAGAATAAGTAAAATGTTTACAATGAGCCAAGAGCAGCCATAAATCCTCAGGAAGTTATAAAAGGAATCGTCAAAAATAGCAACAGTAGATGATGGAATAAAGCCAGAAGAAGCCGACGCGGGGTGACGAGCCGCGATTGCCCTCCTGAGCATTAAATCACCCTTTAGGAAGGGCACCAGTTCCACGCATTCATTCCTGAGTCATTTTACTGTTCTGTGCTACGTGACAAAGTGGCACGGGCCCTGATGGCATGACAGAGCAATTAGGAGCATCAAAGGCTCCGAGACAATGGTGCCGTCCAGCGGGCGTCTCCGTCATTCCCAAGTGACGCTTTTCACATAGATCACTGCCACCCAGACAGCTCAAGGAGACTTGTTCACCAGAATGACGTTTTTGCCCTGACATCAGAGAGTCCGGCACATGAAAAAACGTGACTACAGTGCCTGAGTACGTGTCAGATTACACCGCTGCGGAGGGTTCCTATGCCCATTGGGCAAGTTATTGGCACACACTTGTAGAGGCGCACTCTAAGAACTTGTAGAGTGATGACTCTGACTAATTGTTGGCCCCTTTAAGGCAGAGGTTCAGTGTTCTGCCAGGCCACAATTTTGCCTATTTTTTGGGGGGGAAGCATAGTTGCTTACAATGGCCCCGAGACAACAAGGGCCACTTTTGCATTTAATCCTCGACTCTGCACTCTTCTTCAAGACACATATCCAAGCCCTTGCCTCCTCCTGCCGTCTCAAACTCAAAAATATTTCCCGGATCCGAGCATTCCTTGACCGCGACACCACAAAAACACTAGTGCATGCCCTTATCTCCCGCCTTGACTACTGCAACCTCCTACTGTCTGGCCTCACCTCTAGCACCACTGCAATCCATCCTACACTCTGCTGCCAAACTAACCTACCTGTCCCCCCACTATTCCCCGGCCTCTCCCCTATGCCAAGCCCTTCACTGGGTTCCTATCACCCAGAGACTCCAGTACAAAACCCTAACCATGACGTACAAAGCCATCCACACCCTGTCTCCTCCATACATCTGTGACATGGTCTCCCGGTACTTACCTACACGCAACCTCCGATCCTCACAAGATGTCCTTCTCTACTCCCCTCTCATCTCTTCTTCCCACAATTGCATACAGACTTCTCCCGTGCTTCCCCCTTACTCTGGAACTCTCTACCACAACACTTCAGACTTTCGCCTACCATAGAAACCTTCAAAAGGAACCTGAAGACTCACCTCTTCCGACAAGCCTACAGCCTGCAGTGATCCTCAACCTACTGAACCGCCGCACAACCAGCTCTACCCTCTCCTAGCGTATTCTCACCCATCCCCTGCAGACTGTGAGCCCTCGCGGGCAGGGTCCTCCCTCCTTCTGTACCTGTGTGACTTGTATTGCTTATGTTTATTGTGCTTGTCTATATTTGCCCCCTTTTCACATGTAAAGCGCCATGGAATAAACGGCGCAATAAAAATGTCTAATAATAATAATATTAATAATAATTTATTGGACCCATGAGAACGCAAATGGGAATTTCCCCTTTTAGATAAAATTTGGCTGCACCTGACAATTGCGGTGGGACCAGTTGATCATTTGATGGGTATGGCGGCCTCCCGACGCTCTTCCATAGTTTATGTTGGGGGAGAGAAGGATCGGCCAGTTGGGATTTCAGTGCACTTACACAATTACTGGGCCGGGGGGAGTAGAAAAAAATGAGCTCCACCCCTTTAACGCTAGTTTTTTTTCCGGAGTCAGGACCATGATGAAAAAAAGTCATGTGACCCCCAACTTGCTTTGTTGATTGGCTGAGATTTCACAGGGGGCAGGCACACGTAGAAAAGTGGAATTAAAGGGCCATTAATTTGGCGCATTGACGTCTTCTCATTCAGCGTTTTCAGGACGTCTGCACATCGTCTGTCAGCCCATTGGCTTGTTGTGGTTCCCCGTATCCAGGCCTCAAGAGTTCCTGTTTACATAAGATTAGAGCTGATTTGCATGTATCTGCAGATTCCGGAATGTTCCAATCAATATGGCAAACATTGCCGGTAACATCCTCCTATCACATTTTTTTGATTGCATCTGAATTTACATCGGAAACTATGCACAGGACAGCAGAAAGTTGCCCAACAAGTAAGTTGTGTTCTGGGAAGTGGAATTTCCGATCATCCCCTCGACAGAAGAATTTTCTCAACAGCAAATATTGTCCTGGAACAATCTGTCTCCATTGTAATGTAATTCCTCCCTCAGAGGGGGGAAATGTCTTCATGTAACGGCCGCAGTGATGACTCAGGTCACTTTCTCCTTGCACTTTCCCTACAGTCACTTCTCTTATTTATGTGTGAACTGGGATCCTGACCCTTAATAACCGAGGAGTTCGATGACTGCAACAAACCAAATTATTTATTAAAGTAACACATCATTGACGTCCATGAGTTCCGATTCCCGGTATTCCATGCTCAGTAATGCATTGCCACAATCTGAGGAGTTCAAGAGAAGGACCCCCATTGTAAGG
This sequence comes from Ranitomeya variabilis, assembly GCF_051348905.1. Lineage (NCBI taxonomy): Eukaryota > Metazoa > Chordata > Amphibia > Anura > Dendrobatidae > Ranitomeya > Ranitomeya variabilis. The sequence goes on from NC_135239.1 coordinate 205,076,001, forward strand.
CTTTGGGGGTAACATGGCTATACTAGTGATACTTGTGGTTCCTCACCATCGGAATAAATGACAGGTCCAAGCCACCGGTGCAGACTTCCAGGGAGGTCACTGAGAGATGGTAGAGATAGGTTTTTGGTTTTTTACCCCTCTAAAGTAGTGACCCTTTTCCCAAATCACACCCCATTGCCTCTTCTATGCCCCCTAAATGCACATTTGGATTATATAGAATCCTTCAATCCCGCACAGAAAACTTCCAGGTTCTCCGCTTTCCAGAAGGCTTCTGCGGCAATCAGGAAAACTGCCAACCATTATGGGAGTTTTGGGCAGTTTGTGAAAGTTGGCAACTATGTGGTAACCTCATTCTTACCAGGCATAAGTCCTGCCCTGCAACAATCCTGACCCATCCAGGAGCTCCCACTTTCAGGTGGGATTTATGTAACCACCTCCCTTTTTCTAGCCCCAGAAACTCCCAAATTTGCTCGGATTGCTTGTGAAAAATTGGGACAGTCCCTACAAATGTGCAGTTGCACAGACCTTGTTGAAAAGTGCCCCAAAACTTGTCACATTTTGGTGCAAAATGTCACATCAAGTTTTAGACCTAGTCATCATGTTTTAGACACTTTTTGAGTCTTATCTACCGGGGGTGTGGCTTATAGTGAAAGGGTGTGGTCTAAAAGGAAAACAGGATGAGGCTTGGAGGAAAAAAAACTGGTTAACAGGGAGGGGTGTGGTTTAAAGGAAAACAGAACATGTCTCAGAGAAAAGGGGTAGTATAAAGGAAAATGTGGTTTAAAAGGTGTAATTGAAAGATAAATGGAGTGTGGCTTAGAAGGAAAAGTGTGGTTTGGTCAGAAATGGGGTGTGTTTTTTTTTAAGGGAAATCGGGTGTGGATTAGAAAGAAAGGTGTGGTTTAGAGGGAAAGGGGGTGTGGTTTAGAGGGAAAGGGGGTGTGGTTTAGAAGGAAGGTATGGTTTAGAGGGAAACAGGGTGTGGTTTAGAGGGAATGGGGTGTGGTTAAGGAAGAAAGGTGTGGTTTAGAGGGAAACGGAGTGGTGTAGACGGAAGGTGTTGTGGCTTAGAAAGAAAGGTGTGGTTTAGAGGGAAACGGGATGTGGCTTGGAAGGAAAGGTGCGGTTTAGTCAGAAATGGGTTGTTTTTTTTTTTAATGTAAATCGGGTGTGTATTAGAAAGAAAGGTGTGGTTTAGAGGGAAAGGGAGTGTGATTTAGAAGGAAGGTGTGGTTTAGAGGGAAATGGGGTGTGGTTTAGAAGGAAGGTGTGATTTAGAGGGAAAGGGGGTGCGGTTTATAAGGAAGGTGTGGTTTAGCGGGAAAGGGGTGTGGTTTAGGAAGAAAGGTGAGGCTTAGCGGGAAAGGGGGTGTGGTTTATAAGGAAGGTGTGGTTTAGAGGGAATGGGGTGTGGTTAAGGAAGAAAGGTGTGGTTTAGAGGGAAACAGGGAGTGGTTTAGAAGGAAGGTGGTGTGGCTTAGAAAGAAAGGTGTGGTTTGGAGGGAAACAGGATGTGGCTTGGAAGAAAAGGTGTGGTTTAGAAGGAAACAGGGTGTGGTTTAGAAGGTGTGGTTTAGAGGGAATGGGGTGTGGCTTAGGAAGAAAGGTGTGGTTTAGAGGGAATGGGGTGTGGCTTAGGAAGAAAGGTGTGGTTTAGAGGGAAACGGAGTGGTTTAGAAGGAAGGTGGTGTGGCTTAGAAAGAAAGGTGTGGTTTAGAGGGAAACTGGATGTGGCTTGGAAGGAAAGGTGTGGTTTAGAAGGAAACGGGGTGTGGTTTAGAAGGAAGGTGTGGTTTAGAGAGAATGGGGTGTGGCCTGGAATGAAAGGTGTGATTTAGAGGGGAACAGGGTGTGGTTTAGAAGGAAATGGGGTGTGGTTTAGAAAGGTGGTGTGGTTTAGAGGGAATGGGGTGTGGCCTGGAAGGAAAGGTGTGGTTTGAAGGGGGATTGTGTGTGGCTTGGAGGGAAGAAAATGGGGCTTAAAGAAAAATTGAGATTAACTTAAAATGCAGTAATGTGCACAATCTCTTATCAAAATTTTGGTGCAAAAAAAGTGATGCACAATAGGTGGTTTAAAAGATATAGAAAATGTCTAGTGTTGCACCAAAACTACAATCCAGAATGAGCCACTTTTATCATTTTTGGAACGTTTAGACTGTCTAACCTAAATTTGTACTGTCTAAATTTTGGCCATGATTAGTAAATGGTCCATAGTGTGCGCCGGCCTAATGGTGCCTTTGCTTAGGAGCAATGCTATAGGAAAAAGTACCTAGAAAATATGACAATAAGTTCAGTGCTGGCCCGATATAATTCAAAGGGGGCGATATTAGGAGATGAATGCATGAGATTGGGAACCACACTGGTAAGAGATCAGAGGTGTCTCTTATGGGCCGGATGTGTCTGGTGGCATTAATAATTCCTGTATTGGGGCTCACACAGAGAGCAGCTGTTGGGACAGTTATGTCCTCCCCTCTGTTATCAGAATCCCTGCAATAATAGGAGAATTTGCTAATGAAGCAACCAAGACTCATCTGCGAGAACTACGGGTCCTGATGGGGTTTTTAGCCCCAGGCTGCAAACAAGAAAGTCCCCATTTATTGACAACAAGAAGAGTATTTTATAAACCAGAATTGAAGCACAAAGTATATGATAAAGCTGCAGAATTGGCTGCAGCACAGAGGTCGTGCCGGTGTATTTTATGTGGAGTGTCCCTTTAATAAAGCACAATGACAGTCGCAGTAATTTTTGGTGGTCCTCGTGCACTAATGGCGGTGCAGCTAGAGCCAAGCTCCACCACGTGCAGCGGGCGATGAGATCTGGGCGATGAGATCTGCGCGTTTCCACAGAAGGCCGCGTTCTCAGAAATACTTGCACGATGACTGGTGTCTTAATCTTCCTCATTCGAGTTACTTGGAAGATGGGCTGCGGCCGCGGAGCATTTCTGCTTTCGAGCTTTATCTCGGCTTGAAACGTCTGTGGTTTCAATTCTTCGTAAAGAGCTTGTGTGCGTCAGCGGCCGGACAATGTGCAGAGGCGAACTGTCAGTGACGGGAATGAATCGGGCAGAACAGCATTTCTCCTTTTACGAAAACTGAAAAGCTGGGTGGCAACCAACATGGCTGCCGTTACTGGTCACAGTGGGATTTCCACCCAGTTTTACTCATATAAACTGAGCATCCATAGCAGAAATCATGTCTGAGCATAAACAGTCATTTCCCAAAAGTCTCAAGATCTCTGCTTGCTGTCAGCGGGTGGAAACATTCTAGTTCCTATCCAAAGACTGAAAAAATGTAAAAAAAAAAAATCTATTCCCATGAAAGACATTAGCACAAGATTGGAGACCCTAACTCATGAGGATAACGGGGGTCTCAATACCTGGAGAAAACTAGCTGTGCATAGGACAATGAACACCGAGATAGGACCCCCCGTATTTGATATTCCTGATCGGATTACTCTTTTTTTTTACCCACGCAACAGATGATAAATATTGCCCGTCTTACTTTATTCTACAAACAGCGCCACATCTGGCCACAGGTTGTGTCAGGTATTGCAGCTCATCTTCATCTTTCACTTTTGCAGTGTTTTCCCTTTGCCAGGCGTTTTAGGATGCAGTAACCACACGTTGCACTTCAGCTTTAGCTTCCAGGAAAGGGGAACACGATGGTTTCACTCATTAAGAACGGTTTTTTTTTTTATACCCACTGCCCACAGAGAAAAACAAACACTCTATAGTTTCTATTCTCTTACAGAGAAGAAGGTTTCATTTTTGCTTCTACATGTCATGGTTTAAGTTCAGCCTTTATCCAAAGCGATCATGTAAATAGAGCGTGAAAATATAACTGCACCCTCCCCATAAGTCAGATTAGTGCAAAACAAAGGAACGTTATCGTTACTATGGGCTTCAGATGAGCGTGCCGCAAACTGTGGGGTATTATGCGCTGGTTATGTAGCGCCATCATATTCTGCAGCATTTTACAGACATCGGCACTGTCCCCATTGGGGCTCACAATCTAGACTCCTTATCATTTTGCCTTTGGAATGTGGGTGGAAACGCAGGCAAACGGGAGAATATACAAACTCTTTGCAGATGTCGTCCTTGGTGGAATTTTGCCCCAGGACCTCAGAGCTGCAAAGCAACAGTGCTAACCACTGAGCCACCCTGCTCCCAGCATGCCTTGACTGGCAAATTGGGAATTGTAGGTGTGCAACAGTGCTACCCACTGAGCCACTATGCTCCTTACATGTCCTGACTGGCCTACTGGAAATCGTAGGTGTGTAACAGTGCTAACCACTGAGCCACCATGCTCCCTGTATGCCGTGACTGGCATACTGGGAATCACAGGTGTGCAACAATGCTAACCATTGAGACACTATGCTCCCTACATGTCCTGACTGGCCTACTGGAAATCGTAGGTGTGTAACAGTGCTAACCACTGAGCCACCATGCTCCCTGTATGCCGTGACTGGCATACTGGGAATCACAGGTGAGCAACAGTGCTAACCTCTGAGCCACTATGCTCCCTACATGCCCTGACTAGCATACTGGGAATTGCAGGTGTGCAACAGTGCTAACCACTGAGCCATTATATTCACTGCATGCCCTGATTGGCATACTGGGAATCGTAGGTGTGAAACAGTACTAACCACTGAGCCACTATGCTCCCTACATGCCCTGACTGGCATACTGGGAATTGAAGCTGTGCAACAGTGCTAACCACTGAGCCACTATATTCACTGCATGCCCTGACTGGCATACTGGGAATTGTAGGTGTGCAACAGTGCTAACCACTGAGCCACTATATTCACTGCATGCCCTGACTGGCATGCTGGGAATTGTAGCTGTGCAACAGATGGAGATCCACAGGTTGATGGGGATTTTGGAGACCTCATTAAGTTACCAATCACTACAAGGGCATTGGTTGGTTGGATGAAAGAAAGATGTAGCATAGTCATCATGGGTCTTTTCCAAATCCATGCTCCGATGCCTCCATCGCACCCCTTTATCCTCTGTCTCATGTCATGCACAAATAACCTGGAAGCTCTTTGGAGGAACCAAGGAGAATTTCCAAATTTTCTATGAGTCTGGGAAGTCTCTCCTTTTTCCGGAAGCCTCTCGGAAGCATTGACAAGTATTTCAAAATACTTCCCCTTTAAGAAAAAATGTTTACAGTGGAAACCTCTGACTTCTGTAGAATCTTCCAACAATCTCATGGTGTTTCCTGTCGGGGAGAATGGATGGGACAGGTTAAACTTGTACCTGTCTCGCCAGTTGTTTTCCACAGGCATCTGGCAGCCATTTATCTCAGACTTACTTTAAAAAAATAAAATGGGGGAATAAGACAGACATCCATTAAGGATTATTTAAAAATTATGCAGGAAAATAACTGAAATTATTTGTACTCTTACCCCCCTTCTACATGTAGGACCTTAGGCAGCTGCCCCTAATGCCCACTGCTTCCCCATGTGTAATGTTGTTGCAGGAATCAATCTCTTCCTGGCAAGTGGGGGTTAATAATACATGGAGGCTCCAAAGGGACAAATTAAGCCACTGCAGACAGAGCGGGATTCCTTTTGGGCAGAGTCTACTGATCTTGGCTGGGAAGGTAACAGTAACACTGTGTGTGCAGGACAAGCCAACTCACAGTTTCCAAGTGGTGCGGTATCTGGCCGTCCGAGCCAGGGAGATCCTCGCTCAGAGCGGCGATATAGAAATGGCAATATCATTTTATTTTTCTTTACTGTTTGCAGAGAAATCCAGAGAAAGGGGGTAAACTATCTACTCACAACAATTTCCAAGCACTCCCCTCCTATAAAGGAGCTGATTGGACGGGGACTGGCGTACAGTGATAGGAGTAGTAGTTAAAAGCGGCCTCAACCTGGCACAAAATCGAGGCAAATCTCCATTTTTCTCTGCCCATCGATCCTGCCAGTAAAATACCACAATGACTCATTCTACACCTACGTGACAAACCCAATATACAATGGAACGGCAGCGTGGTAAAAAAATATTACAGCGCCAAGTCGGGTCAAAGACGGATGAATATGTGCCAGAATCACGTACGGGTTGTGGCTGTATCTTCTGTACCTGCCATTATAATAGTTTTGCATACGTATCAATAGTACTCCTGTCCTGAATATACATGAAACCTTGGCCTCATTCATCAGTTTGCCTGAAACGGTTTCAAATGCTGCAAACATTTGCATAGTTGTGCAAAAATGTCGCAATGTTTGGTGTTTTTACACTAGACCAGCCTGGAAAAACAACTTTTCCGAAAACTTCCTGGAATGGCACATAAGAACTTAAAGATTCCCTAAATTACTTAAGAGGCACAAACTTCTCAATAAATAAATGTTTGCGTATCCTACTGCAGCGCCCTGTTCATCAAGAAAGGCAGAGCGATCAGTGGACACGGGCTTCTTCCTCACCATCCCGCGCACTGTACATTCCCTTCATAGTGGGGGGCGAATATTCACTTTGCTGTCCTTTCCCATACTCCAAATATCCTGGGGTCATGGTTTGTTTGGTGATTAGAAAAAAGCAGCTGTAAAATCCATGCCCATATCATGATTGATCATATTTATGGTTTCAGAAAAAAAAAATAAGGTTAGAGCCCCTTCTGGTCCTGGCTATCCTGACCAGGTGGATAAATACATTTTTGACAGCTGCCACCAGCTTTATCATTCCCAAGAAGAGTCATAGAGGGTCTGAAACTTGTGTAAATTAATACCAGCAGGGATAGGGACCAGTTGGCTCCATATGACACCAGTATGACCACAGGTATGCCCCTCTTACCAGCATTCAGTTACAACCAACTGTTTATTCCCTTCTGTAAGAAGACATTTTAAGGTGATGTCAGCCCTCAGATGGTGTTGTGTAGCAGCACAATGTCAGACATGGACCATGTGCTTTTTAAAAGTAGTATTACATAAAACTCATATTACTCATAATGTAAACATTAAAGAACGTCAAACCCCTTCCCTTATGGAGGAAACCTTCCTTCTCCTCCCTCCTCTCGTGGAGGAGGCCTTCCGTCTCATCCCTCCCCTCGCGGAGGCATCCTTCAGTCTCATCCCTCCCCTCGCGGAGGCATCCTTCAGTCTCATCCCTCCTCTTGCGGAGACAACCTTCCTTCTCCTCCCTCCTCTCGTGGAGGAGGCCTTCCGACTCATCCCTCCCCTAGCGGAGGCGTCCTTCAGTCTCATCCCTCCCCTGGTGGAGGCAACCTTACGTCTCGTCCCTCCCCTCGCAGAGGCATCCTTCAGTCTCATCCCTCCTCTCGTGGAGGAGGCCTTCCGTCTCATCCCTCCCCTCGTGGAGGCGTCCTTCAGTCTCATCCCTCCTCTCGCGGAGGCGACCTTCCGTCTCCTCCCTCCCCTCGTGGAGACAACCTTCCGTCTCATCTTTCCCCTCACGGAGGAGCCTTCCGTCTCCTCCCTCCCCTCGCAGATACGACCTTCCGTCTCCTCCCTCCCCTCGCGGAGGCAACCTTACGTCTTCTCCCTCCCCTCGTGGAGGTGACCTTCTGTCTCCTCCCTCCCCTCGCGGAGGAGCCGTCCGTCTCCTCCCTCCCCTTGCAGAGATGACCTTCCGTCTCCTCCTTCCCCTCGTGGAGGCGACCTTCCGTCTCGTCCCTCCCCTTGCGGAGGAGCCTTCTGTCTCCTCCCTCCCCTCACAGAGACAACCTTCCGTCTCCTCCCTCCCCTCGTGGAGGCAACCTTCCGTCTCCTCCCTCCCCTTGCGGAGACGACATTCCATCTTGTCCCTCCCCTCCCTTCCCTCGCAGAGACGACCTTCTGTCTCCTCCCTCCCCTCGTGGAGGCGACCTTCTGTCTCGTCCCTCCCCTCGCAGAGGAGCCTTCTGCCTCCTCCCCTCGCAGAGATGACCTTCCGTCTTCTCCCTCCCCTCGTTGAGGCGACCTTCCGTCTCGTCCCTCACCTCACGGAGACCTTCCATCTCCTCCCCTCGAGGAGGTGCCCTTCCGTCTCGTCCCTCGCCGAAGAGACCTGCCGTCTCATCCCTCCCATCGTGGAGGAGACCTTCCGTCTCGTCCCTCCCCTCGCGGAGGAGCCGTCCGTCTCCTCCCTCCCCTCGCAGAGACGACCTTCCGTCTCCTCCTTCCCCTCGTGGAGGCGACCTTCCGTCTAGTCCCTCCTTTTGTGGAGGAGCGTTCCGTCTTCTCCCTCCCCTCGCAGAGACAACCTTCCGTCTCCTCCCTCCCCTCGTGGAGGCAACCTTCCGTCTCCTCCCTCCCCTTGCGGAGACGACATTCCATCTTGTCTCTCCCCTCCCTTCCCTCGCAGAGACGACCTTCTGTCTCCTCCCTCCCCTCGTGGAGGCGACCTTCTGTCTCGTCCCTCCCCTCGCAGAGGAGCCTTCTGCCTCCTCCCCTCGCAGAGATGACCTTCCGTCTTCTCCCTCCCCTCGTTGAGGCGACCTTCCGTCTCGTCCCTCACCTCACGGAGACCTTCCATCTCCTCCCCTCGAGGTGCCCTTCCGTCTCGTCCCTCCCCTCGCCGAAGAGACCTGCCGTCTCATCCCTCCCATCGTGGAGGAGACCTTCCGTCTCGTCCCTCCCCTCGCGGAGGAGCCGTCCGTCTCCTCCCTCCCCTCGCAGAGACGACCTTCCGTCTCCTCCTTCCCCTCGTGGAGGCGACCTTCCGTCTAGTCCCTCCTTTTGTGGAGGAGCCTTCCGTCTTCTCCCTCCCCTCGCAGAGACAACCTTCCGTCTCCTCCCTCCCCTCGTGGAGGCAACCTTCCGTCTCCTCCCTCCCCTCGCGGAGACGACATTCCGTCTCGTCCCTGCCCTCGCAGGAGCCGTCCGTCTTCTCCCTCTCCTCGCAGAGATGACCTTCCGTCTCCTCCCTCCCCTCGTGGAGGCGACCTTCTGTCTCGTCCCTCCCCTCGCGGAGGAGCCTTCCGTCTCCTCCCCTTGCGGACACGACCTTCCATCTTCTCCCTCCCCTCGTAGGAGCGACCTTCCGTCTCGTCCCTCACCTCACGGAGGAGACCTTCCATCTCCTCCCCTCGCAGAGGCACCCTTCCGTCTCATCCCTCCCCTCGCCGAGGAGACCTCCCGTCTCATCCCTCCCATCGTGGAGGAGACCTCCCGTCTCGTCCCTCCTCTTATGACGGAGCCTGTCCAGATTCTCACTTCTGGGGAGCGATAAGTGTGGGAACCTGCTGTATCAGGCATTCCTTTCTCACCCTGGTAAATATCGCTAATATATTACCAATACATCATCTTATTGTCATTGCTTTATTTTTGTCTACCATCTATTGTATATTTTTTCCACTTATATGCATTTATACTGACTATGTATTTATACTATTTATTATCTATTTTATTATATTTTGTGGAACAAAATTTAAAACCAGTGTTTTCCTATTATATCAGTGCATGTCTGATGAAAAGGCATTATTTGGACTATAATTTTAAGTGTTTCCATCCTTTCTTTTTGTCTATGTTGATTTTTTGTCTTGCCAATTTTCTTTAATATAATTCATTTTTGTTACTATGTATGTATGCCTCCCAGATGAAGGGGCCAGACCGGCTCTGAAAGCGTAGCAAAGAATAAAGTTTTAACATTACTCTATTGGTATGATCACTCACACCAGTGGCAGCGCTGAACCTAACCACCATCCTCATTTCCCTTTACTGGATTTTTGTTAAAATGGATGTGCACATTCCTCCCTATAACATTCTCTTTTTGATCCATGCTTCAGGCTTTATGGAGAGGACCTTCAGGCTCCTCCCTTTATGGAGAGGACCTTCAGGCTCCTCCCCTTATGGAGAGAACCTTCATGCTCCTCCCCTTATGGAGAGGACCTTCATGCTCCTCCCCTTATGGAGAGGACCTTCAGGCTCCTCCCCTTATGGAGAGGACCTTCAGGCTCCTCCCCTTATGGAGAGGACCTTCAGGCTCCTCCTTTTATTATATCAATATGCAACACCTCCCTTCTCACTATTGGATTAGTTTCTTGATCTGCCTTCCTTTCTGAGTTTGTGCTTATGCATATCAATGCACAGTAATAGGTCAGAGCTGCAGTGTAAAGCATGAGGAGGGAAAGGGCAGTCAGATGCCATATACAGTAACTGATATTTTAAAAGAGAAATGTATATACTATATAGGAGAAGATGCTTTATACCTGTAGGCCTATGTAGTTTACAGCAGTTGATATTGGGGTCTATAATAATTAACACCTGCAGCGTCTTATTGAAATTTGGGATTCCTATTATATGATACTTTAGGGCTGGAGCCAATATAGAGAAATTCAATGACTGTGCGCCTCTCCTAAAAGCAGCCATTGTACATTTAAAATCCAAATGTTTTATTATATTAATTAAATATACATTTTGGGCCCCCATAATATACAGTATTACAACCATAGATGACATAGGGGTGACATTCCAAATCTGAGCTCCATTTACACTATAAACTAATTTCTGTTTTTGCTCTAAGATTAACAGTCACAAGGAACAATAAAAAGGTAGTGTGGCCACGCCCAGAATTAATTAGGACCACCCCTGAGGAGCATAAGTGGACTTTTAGATCCATTACCAATACCAATAGAGGTGAAGTTTTGCTCTGTGGTCCATAATACTATATCAAATAGATTGGAGCCATGCAACATTTATCATCTCACACAGTTAAAGACATCTTGACAGAAACCAGATGAGACAACTGATCACAGACAAAGGAAGCAGTAAATCCTTTATGTTCATGCCCCTTGTTTACTTGCAGTCAAAGAAAACGATTTTCACGACCGGTTTGTTCACAACTGAAATGCTGCAAAATGCGACAGTTTCCGGTCTATGCTCACTGAACTAGGTCCCGTCCCATAAATACAGGTGGAGCTGTTCACACCTAAGAATAGCGCTGTATCTTATAGGGACTTATAAATAGTATTTGCAGGCAGCCACCTAGAAGTTATAATTACAGGTGTCTCGAAATATCTGAGCCATTCATTAACAGCTGTGATCCGACACCGTGCCATAAGGACAGCTACAAAAGGTCATTCACGGGATGCTGCCAACCTTACAACTTTAGCGTTACCTGGAAAGAAGGCGTCTATAGCTGCGCCATTAATTCCGCCTTGTGTGTTTAAATAGGCCTGGGATTAAAGAGACACCACACCTAAAGCCATGCACTCAGGAGGGCTTATGCTCATAAACGGTAGCTAGTACGAACAAGCAGAGCTGCAGTGTACAGCAGGGAGGAGGGACAGAACAGCAGGAATACATTTCATATTGTACTCGTATTATTTATAAAAATTACTACCCCACAGTACCCTACAATACCATGATGTAATGCTTAAATACCATAATACAGTGTTAAAATACCACCATGTAATGCAATGCTATAATAACACATTGACAGTGCTTAAATACCACCATATAGTGCTCTATTATAACCACACAGTGCTTAAACAATACCTTGACAGAGAAATACTGTAATATCACCATACAGAAATACCGTAACACACTGCCTAATATCACCATACAGAAATACCATAACACAGTACCTAATATCACCATAAATACCGTAACACAGTGCCTAATATCACCATACAGAAATACGGTAACACAGGGCCTAGTATCACCATACAGAAATACCATAACATAGTGCCTAATATCACAATACCGTAACAGTGCCTAATATCACCATAATAACTGTAACACAGTGCCTAATATCACCATACAGAAATACCATGACATAGTGCCTAATATCACAATACCGTAACAGTGCCTAATATCACCATACAGAAATACCATAACACAGTACCTAATATCACCATAAATACCGTAACACAGTGCCTAATATCACCATAATAACTGTAACACAGTGCCTAATATCACCATACAGAAATACCATAACATAGTGCCTAATATCACAATACCGTAACAGTGCCTAATATCACCATACAGAAATACCATAACATAGTGCCTAATATCACAATACCGTAACAGTGCCTAATATCACCATACAGAAATACGGTAACACAGTGCCTAATATCACCATACAGAAATACCATAACACAGTACCTAATATCACCATAAATACCGTAACACAGTGCCTAATATCACCATACAGAAATACGGTAACACAGGGCCTAGTATCACCATACAGAAATACCATAACATAGTGCCTAATATCACAATACCGTAACAGTGCCTAATATCACCATAATAACTGTAACACAGTGCCTAATATCACCATACAGAAATACCGTAACAGTGCCTAATATCACCATACAGAAATACCGTAACACAGGGCCTAATATCACCATAAATCCTGTAACACAGTGCCTAATATCACCATACAGAAATACCGTAACAGTGTCTAATATCACCATACAGAAATACCGTAAGTGTCTAATATCACCATACAGAAATACCGTAACACAGGGCCTAATATCACCATAAATCCTGTAACACAGGGCCTAATATCACTATACAGAAATACCGTTACAGTGTCTAATATCACCATACAGAAATACCGTAAGTGTCTAATATCACCATACAGAAATACCGTAACACAGGGCCTAATATCACCATAAATCCTGTAACACAGGGCCTAGTATCACCATACAGAAATACCGTAACACAGTGCCTAATATCACCATAAATACCGTAACACAGGGCCTAGTATCACCATACAGAAATACCGTAACACAGTGCCTAATATCACCATACAGAAATACCGTAACACAGGGCCTAATATCACCATAAATACCGTAACACAGGGCCTAATATCACCATAAATACCGTAACACAGGGCCTAATATCACCATAAATACCGTAACACAGTGCCTAATATCACCATACAGAAATACCGTAACACAGTGCCTAATATCACCATACAGAAATACCGTAACACAGTGCCTAATATCGCCATACAGAAATACCGTAACACAGTGCCTAATATCGCCATACAGAAATACCGTAACACAGGGCCTAGTATCACCATACAGAAATACCGTAACACAGGGCCTAGTATCACCATACAGAAATACCGTAACACAGTGCCTAATATCGCCATACAGAAATACCGTAACACAGTGCCTAATATCGCCATAGAGAAATACCGTAACACAGGGCCTAATCTCTCCACAGATTTCACACGCTTCCGATCACACATGGACACTAATGGCTTCCCTTTTTTTCCTTGTGTTTGCTGCTCATACCACTCCCAAATCCGACTACATGACGGGACCGGATCCACCACGCGATGCCCCTATGTGATGCGACCGGATCCACTACGTGATACCCCCCACCCTGCAGATACGGAATGCAAATTGTGCATCAACAATCTGATACTTAAGATTAATCGTCACCCGAATAAAGATCGAAACTGCCAAGAAGTCCAGAGATGTAATGACACCTCCATAAATTCGGTGGCTCCGTGTTCCCCGCAGCAGACGCTGACAATTATACACGCGCTGCCGATACACTGGAGAGATCACAGCCAGATGTCTGCAAAGGGACGTCATCCAAAAAGTCACCAACGTCAGAAAATTCTATTACCAGGGTCCAATAAATCTGGGAACCCCGGGAGAGTCAACGCTAGGCGTCCGTGCACATGGGGGCACCACGGTCCAATCCGACTGGGGACCCTGGGAGTGCCAATACTAGGCGTCAATGCACATGGGGGGCAGCAGGGTCCGATCCGACTGGGGACCCTGGGAGTGCCAATACTAGGCGTCAATGCACATGGGGGGCAGCAGGGTCCGATCCGACTGGGGACCCTGGGAGT